>NW_011628042.1:814003-822610 GCF_000512975.1 Sesamum indicum
AATAAAACTACGCAAAACCACTAAATTTTGAACGTTCTCAAAATTCGATTAAACTTGACACAAACGTTGGTCTAGATCCAAGAATTTTTGTTGTAATTTGTTAAGCATAGTAATAACTACAAGTTTGTGTAAAAGGTTAACCAACTTGCTTTAATAAACCGCGCAAAACAGCTAAACTTTGGACGTTCTCAGAATTCGACGAATCTTCACCCAAACGTTGGTCTAGACCGAAGAATTTGTGTGGTAAATTTGCTAAGACTAATAATTACTACAAGTGTGTGTAAAAGGGAAACAAACTTTTTTTAATGAAACCGCGCAACACAACTAATTTTTGAACATTCTCAGAATTCGACTAAACTTGGCCTAAACATTGGTCTAGACCCAAGAATTTATATGATAAATTTGCTAAGCGTAAAATAACTACTAGTTTATATAAAAGGGAAACAAACCTGATTCAATTAAACCGCGCAAAACAACTAAATTTTGAACGTTCTCATAATTCGAAGAAACTTGACCCAAACGTTGGTCTAGACCGAAGAATTTTTGTGGTAAATTTGCTAAGTGTAGTAATAACTACAAGTTTGTGTAAAAAAGAATCAAACTTGCTTAAATAAAACCGAGCAAAACAGCTAAATGTTGAACGTTATCAGAATTCGATGAAACTTGAGTCTAGACATAAGAATTTGTGAGGTAAGTTTGCTAACCGTAATAATAACTACAAGTGTGTCTAAAAGGGAAACAAACATGCTTTAATAAAACCGCGCAAAACACCTAAATTTTGAACCTTTCTCAGAATTCGACGAAACTTTACCCACACATTGGTCTAGACCAAAGAATTTGTGTGGAAAATTTAATAAGCGTAATAATAAATACAAGATTATGGAAAAATGAAACTACGCAAAACAGCTAAATTTTGAACGTTCTCAGAATTAGATGAAACTTGACCCAAACGTTGTTCTACACCCAAGAATATGTGTGGTAAATTTGATAAGCGTAATAATAACAACAAGTTTGTGTAAAAGGAAAATAAAAATGCTTTAATGAAACCGCGCAAAACAGCTACACTACAAGTTTGTGTAAAAGGGAAACCAACTTGCTTTAATAAAACCGCGCAAAACAACTAAATTTTGAATGTTCTTAGAATTCGACGAATCTTCACCCAAACGTTGGTCTAGACCGAAGAATTTGTGTGATAAATTTGCTAAGTATAATAATAACTACAAGTTTGTGTAAAAGGGAAACGAACTTGCTTTAATAAAACCGCGCAAAACAGCTAAATGTTGAACATTCTGATAATTCGACGAAACATGAGTCTAGACCTATGAATTTGTAAGGTAAATTTGTTAACCGTAATAATAACTACAAGTTTCTGTAAAAGGGAAACAAACTTACTTTAATAAACCGTGCAAAACAGCTAAATTTTGAACTTTCTCAAAATTCGATGAATCTTCACCCAAATGTTGGTCTAGACCGAAGAATTTGTGTTGTAAATTGCTAAGACTAATAATAACTACAAGTGTGTGTAAGAGGGAAATAAACTTGCTTTAATAAAACCGTACAAAACAACTAAATTTTGAACGTTCTCCGAATTCGACGAAACTTGACCCAAACATTGGTCAAGACCCAAGAATTTGTATGATAAATTTGTTAAGTGTAATAATAACTACTAGTTTATATAAAAGGGAAACAAACTTGATTGAATAAAACCACGCCAAACAGCTAAATTTTGAACGTTCTCAGAATTCCACGAAAGATTACCCAACATTGGTCTAGACCCAAGAATTTGTGTAGTAAATTTGCCAAGCGTAATAATAACTACAAGTTTGTGTAAAGGGAAACAAACATCCTTTAATGAAACCGCGCAAAACAGCTAAATTTTGAACGATCTCAGAATTCGTCGAAACTTGACCCAAACGTTGGTCTAGACCGAAGAATTTGTGTGGTAAATTTGACAAGTGTAATAATAACTACAAGTCTGTGTAAGAGGGAAACAAACTTGCTTTAATAAAACTGCGCAAAACAGTAAATGTTGAACATTCTCAGAATTTGACGAAACTTGAGTCTAGACCTGAGATTTTGTGATGTAAATTTGCTAACCGTAATAATAACTACAAGTTTATGTAAAAGGGAAATAAACATGTTTTAATGAAACCGCACAAAACAACTTTATTTTGAACGTTCTTAGAATTCGACGAATCTTCATCCAAACGTTGGTCTAGACCGAAGAATTTCTGTGGTAAATTTGTTAAGTACAATAATAACTACAAGTTTGTGTAAAAGGGAAACGAACTTGCTTTAACAAAACCGCGCAAAACAGCTAAATGTTGAACGTTCTCATAATTCGACGAAACTTGAGTCTAGACGTAAGAATTTGTGAGGTAAATTTGTTAACCGTAATAATAACTACCAGTTTGTGTAAAAGAAAAACAAACTTGCTTTAATCAAACTACGAGAAACCACTAAATTTTGAACGTTCTCAGCATTCGATGAAACTTGACCCAAACATTGGTCTAGACAAAGAATTTGTGCGGTAAATTTGCTAAGCGTAGTAATAACTACTAGTTTGTATAAAAAGAAAACAAACTTGCTTTAATAAAACCGCGGAAAACAACTAAATTTTGAACTTTCTCAGAATTCGACGAATCTTCACCCAAACGTTGGTCTAGACCGAAGAATTTGTGTGGTAAACTGCTATGACTAATAATAACTACAAGTGTGTGTAAGAGGGAAATAAACTCGCTTTAATAAAACCGGGCAAAACAACTAAATTTTGAACGTTCTCCGAATTCGACGAAACTTGACCCAAACATTGGTCAAGACCCAAGAATTTATATGGTAAATTTGCTAAGCGTAATAATAACTACTAGTTTATATAAAAGGGAAACAAACCTGATTGAATAAAACCGCGTAAAACAGCTAAATTTTGAACGTTCTTAGAATTCCACGAAGTTTACCCAAACGTTAGTTTAGACCCAAGAATTTGTGTGGTAAGTTTTCCAAGCGTAATAATAACTACAAGTTTGTGTAAAAGGAAACCAAACATGCTTTAATGAAACCGCGTATAACAGCTAAATTTTGAACGTTCTCAGAATTCGTCGAAACTTGACCTAAACGTTGGTCTAGACCGAAGAATTTGTGTGGTAAATTTGCTAAGTGTAATAATAATTACAAGTTTGTGTAAAAGGAAAACAAACATGCTTTAATCAAACCGCGCAAAACAGCTAAATTTTGAACGTTCTCAGAATTCGATGAAACTTGACCCAAACGGTGGTCTAGACCGAAGAATTTATGTGGTAAATTTGCTATGTGTAATAATAACTACAAGTTTGTGTAAAAGGGAAACAAACTTGCTTAAATAAATCCGTGCAAAACAGCTAAATATTGAACGTTCTCAGAATTCGACGAAACTTGAGTATAGACGTAAGAGTTTGTGAGGTAAATTTGTTAACTATAATAATAACTCCAAGTTTGTGTAAAAGGGAAACAAACTTGCTTTAATAAAACTACGCAAAACTACTAAATTTTGAACGTTCTCAAAATTCGATAAAACTTGACACAAACGTTCTTCTAGACCTAAGAATTTGTGTGCTAAATTTGCTAAGCGTAGTAATAACTACATGTTTGTGTAAAAAGGAAACAAACTTGCTTTAATAAACCGCACAAAACAGCTAAATTTTGAATGTTCTCAGAATTGCATTAATCTTCACCCAAACGTTGGTCTAGACCGAAGAATTTGTGTGGTAAATTTTATAAGACTAATAATAACTACAAATGTGTGTAAAAGGTAAACAAACTTGCTTTAATAAAACCGCGCAAAACAACTAAATTTTGAACGTTCTCAGAATTCGACAAAAATTGACCCAAACATTGGTCTAGACCTAGGAATTTCTATGGTAAATTTACTAAGCGTAATAATAACTACTAGTCTATATAATAGGGATACAAATTTGATTGAATAAAACTGCGCAACACAGCTAACTTTTGAACGTTCTCAGAATTCCACGAAAGTTTACCCAAACGTTGGTCTAAACACAAGAATTTGTGTGGTAAATTTTCCAAGGGTAATAATAACTACAAGTTTGTGTAAAAGGAAAACAAACATGCTTTAATGAAACCGTGCAAAACAGCTAAATTTTGAACGTTCTCAGAATCGACGAAACTTGACCCAAACGTTGGTTTAGACCCAAGAATATGTGTGGTAAATTCGCTATGCGGTTATTAATAACAAGTTTGTGTAATAGAAAAACAAACATGCTTTAATGAAACTGCGCAAATCAGCTAAATTTTGAACGATATCAGAATTCGACGAAACTTGACCCAAACGTTGTTCTAGACTGAAGAATTTGTGTGGTAAATTTGCTAAGTGTAACAATAACTACAAGTTTGTGTAAAAGGAAAACAAACTTGCTTAAATAAAACGCGCAAAACAGCTAAATGTTGAGCGTTCTCAAAATTCTACGAAACTTGAGTCTAGACCTAAGAATTTGTGAGGTAAATTTGCTAACCGTAATAATAACTATAAGTTTGTGTAAAGGAAAACAAACTTGCTTTAATATAACAACGCAAAACCACTAAATTTTGAACGTTCTCAAAATTCGATTAAACATGACCCAAACGTTGGTCTAGACCCAAGAATTTGTGTTATAATTTGTTAAGCATAGTAATAACTACAAGTTTCTGTAAAAGGTTAACCAACTTGCTTTAATAAACCGCGTAAAACAGCTAAACTTTGAACATTCTCAGAATTCGACGAATCTTCACCCAAACGTTGGTTAGACCGAAGAATTTGTGTGAATTTGGTAAGACTAATAATAACTACAAGTGTGTGTAAAAGGAAAACAAACTTTATTTAATAAAACCGCGCAACACAATTAATTTTTGAACGTTCTCAGAATTTGGCTAAACTTGACCCAAATATTGGTCTAGACCCAAGGATTTATAGGATAAATTTTCTAGGCGTAAAATAACTACTAGTTTATATAAAAGGGAAACAAACCTGATTCAATAAAACCGCGCAAAACAGCTAAATATTGAACGTTCTCATAATTCGACGAAACATGACCCAAACGTTGGTCTAGACCGAAGAATTTATTTCGTAAATTTGCTAAGTGTAATAATAACTATAAGTTTGTGTAAAAAGGAAACAAACTTGCTTAAATAAAACCGAGCAAAATAGCTAAATGTTGAACATTCTCGGAATTCGATGAAACGTGAGTCTAGACCTAAGAATTTGTGAGGTAAGTTTGCTAACCGTAATAATAACTACAAGTTTGTGTAAAAAGGAAAAAAAACTTGCTTTAATAAAACTACGCAAAATCACTAAATTTTGAACGTTCTGAAAATTCGATTAAACTTGACCCAAACGTTGGTCTAGACCCAAGAATTTGTATTGTAATTTGCTAAGCATAGTAATAACTACAAGGTTGTGTAAAAGGTTAACCAACTTGCTTTAATAAACCGCGCAAAACAGCTAAATTTTGAACGTTCTCAGAATTCAACAAATCGTCAACCAAACGTTGGTCTAGACCGAAGAATTTGTGTGGTAAATTTGCTAAGACTAATAATAACTACAAGTGTGTGTAAAAGGATTACAAACTTTCTTTAATATAAGCGCGCAACACAACTAATTTTTGAATGTTCTCAGAATTCGACTAAACTTGACCCAAACATTGGTCTTGACCCAAAAATTTATATGATAAATTTGCTAAGCGTAAAATAACTACTAGTTTATATATAAGGGAAACAAACCTGATTCAATAAAACCGCGCAAAACAGCTAAATTTTGAACGTTCTCATAATTCGACGAAACTCGACCCAAACATTGGTCTAGACCGAAGAATTTATGTGGTAAATTTGGTAAGTGTAATAATAACTACAAGTTTGTGTATAAAAGAAAACAAACTTGCTTAAAAAAAGCCGAGCAAAACAGCTAAATGTTCAACGTTCTCAAAATTCGATGAAACTTTAATCTAGACCTAAGAATTTGTGAGGTAAGTTTGTTAACCGTAATAATAACAACAAGTGTGTGTAAAAGGGAAACAAACTTGCTTTAATAAACCGCGCAAAACAACTAAATTTTGAACGTTCTACGAATTCGACGAAACTTGACCCAAACATTGGTCTAGACCCAAGAATTTGTATGGTAAATTTGCTAAGCGTAAAATAACTACTAGTTTATATAAAAGGGAAACAAACTTGATTCAATAAAACCGCGCAAAACAGCTAAATTTTGAACGTTATCAGAATTCGACGAAACTTGACCCAAACATTGGACTAGACCCAAGAATTTGTATTTTAAATTTGGTAATCATAATAATAATTACTAGTTTGTATAAAAGGGAAACAAACCTGATTGAATAAAACGCGCAAAACAGCTAAATTTTGAACGTTCTCAAAATTTCACGAAAGTTTACCCAAACGTTGTCTAGACCCAAAAATTTGTGTGGTAAATTTGCCAAACGTAATAATAACTACAAGTTTGTGTAAAAGGTAAACAAACATGCTTTAATAAAACCGCACAAAACAGCTTAATTTTGAACGTTCTTAGAATTCGACGAATCTTCACCCAAACGTTGGAATAGACCGAAGATTTTGTGTGGTAAATTTACTAAGTACAATAATAACTACAAGTTTGTGTAAAACGGAAACGAACTTGCTTTAGTAAAACCGCGCAAAACAGCTAAATATTGATCGTTCTCATAATTCGATGAAACTTGAGTCTAGAAGTAAGAATTTGTGAGGTAAATTTGTTAACCGTAATTATAACTACCAGTTTATGTAAAAGGAAAAAAAACTTGCTTTAATAAAACTACGCGAAACCACTAAATTTTGAACGTTCTCAGAATTCGATTAAACTTGACCCAAACATTGGTCTAGACCAAGAATTTGTGCGTTAAATTTGCTAAGCGTAGTAATAATACAAGTTTGTATAAAAGTAAATCAAACTTGCTTTAATAAAACCACGCAAAACAGCTAAATTTTGAACTTTCTCAGAATTCGACGAATCTTCACCCAAACGTTGGTCTAGACCGAAGAATTTGTGTGGTAAATTGCTAAGACTAATAATAACTACAAGTGTGTGTAAGAGGGAAATAAACTTGCTTTAATAAAACCGTGCAAAACAACTAAATTTTGAACGTTCTCCGAATTCGACGAAACTTGACCCAAACATTGGTCAAGACCCAAGAATTTGAATGATAAATTTGCTAAGCGTAATAATAACTACTAGTTTATATAAAAGGGAAACAAACCTGATTGAGTAAAACCGCGCAAAACAGTTAAATTTTGAACTTTTCATAATTCCACGAAGTTTACCCAAACGTTGGTCTAGACCCAAGAATTTGTGTGCTAAATTTTTCAAGCGTAATAATAACTACAAGTTTGTGTAAAAGGAAACCAAACATGCTTTAATGAAACCGCGCATAACAGCTAAATTTTGAACGTTCTTAGAATTCGACGAAACTTGACCCAAACGTTGGTCTAGACCAAAGAATTTGTGTCGTAAATTTGCTATGTGTAATAATAACTACATGTTTGTGTAAAAGGGAAAGAAACTTGCTTAAAGAAATCCGTGCAAAACAGCTAAATGTTGAAAGTTCTCAGTATTCGACGAAACTTGATTATAGACCTAAGAATTTGTGAGGTAAATTTGTTAATCGTAATAATAGCTACAAGTTTGTGTAAAAAGGAAACAAACTTGCTTTAATAAAACTACGCAAAACTACTAAATTTTGAACGTTCTCAGAATTCGATAAAACTTGACACAAACCTTCTTCTAGACCTAAGAATTTGTGTGGCAAATTTGCTAAGCGTAGTAATATATACAAGTTTGTCTAAAAAGGACACAAACATGCTTTAATAAAACCGCACAAAACAGCTAAATTTTGAACGTTCTCAGAATTGCATTAATCTTCACCCAAACGTTGGTCTAGACCGAAGAATTTGTGTGGTAAATTTTCTAAGACTAAAAATAACTACAAATGTGTGTAAAAGGGAAACAAACTTGCTTTAATAATGTAGCACCCCCTTTGCTACAAGAGCTATATCTACCCTAAACGTCATATTTATAGTAATCCCTATGTTCATATATATAAATTTGCACATACTAATCAATTTGCATACGTAATCCCAACATGTCATAGCAAGTATTATCAACCTACAATATTATATATATATATATATACAATACATACACCACAAGGTGATTCACCACAAGTAATCCGTACAATTATATTCTCTCTGTACAAACAAAATGTGAGTTGTACTCTAACTGACTAAGAGGAGAAAACTGCATACTGGCCCGACCTGCCTGAGTATAGCGCGTGGACCTATTCTTCAATAGTCAGACACCTCAAAGTCTATTCCTAAAAGAAAATGTCAGCAGGGGAATGAGCCTGCCACTCAATAAGCAAATAACCAGTCCTATCTATATATGCATGTCAACCATAGCCCAAAAAAGATAAAGAAACAACACGAATGGAATACAGTCAATTTAATTCCAACATAATCAACATTATTACACCACATGACTGTCTCATAATAAGACAACCAACCAAACTCCATTTTTCCTAGTTTGCTTACCAGAAGGTGATATTGTGTTTTTCCCAC
>NW_011628042.1:822728-830515 GCF_000512975.1 Sesamum indicum
CGCACATAGCATAGCATTTTCTCACATAGCACTTTCTTTTCGCACATAGCATTTTCAACACGTCAAGGGGTATTCACGCCACAATTATATTCAATTTCCACCACTCCCTCATTTCCACATATCACCATTCTTGTAAGCAACTAGTAATGTAAAACAATATATCATTACATTCTCATTCTCAGACACCCACAACACATCAAACAGCACACATAGTATTTCAACGTATTTCCTCATTCCACGCACATAATATCGACAATCAAATCAAATCATTCATCACTTATATAATTTCAGACAAATCAATGACAACATTAACCACAAATTCATATAACAATAAAACCACAAATACAGAAAGCATATATAGATAATACTAATTATTTACTTACCTCGACCTTACAACGTTTCTTTCTACTCTGTCACTAATTGTCAGTCCTTTTACTTCACCCCCGTATCCTATAATGAGTTATATCATACACAATTAATATATCGAGAATATCATAATTTCTTTTAAATATAATATTAAATATTATTTGTACAATTTCTAATAATTATTCAATATTCCATTTCTATCGAAGTACAAATCTTCGTTTTTCCTCTTTATTAGCATACCATTTATTAAATATAATTCTCGGAATATTTCTATGAATTTTCTATCAATTTCTCGCTATTATACTCTTAAAATTAAACAATAATACATATAATTGCGTATTTGGTTAGCAATTCCAATGGAATTATATAATTTGACTATAGCAACATTCAAATCTAATAAATTTAATAATCTAATTAACCAACGATATCATTTTTATATCCAATTTGATATTTAATTCGACACTATTTTAAATAGTCGAACTCATAAAATATTCCGATTAAATAGTACACCGCTTACCATAAACAACATTTAATAAACAGACTAATTAAATAATATAATTATATAAATTAAAATCAAAGTTTCGTACCTCACATGTCGCCGAAATTGTGTATGTGCAGATGTATATTGTAATGTGTGTGTGAATGTGATTGTGCATGTGTATATGTATTAGAAATAAGAAAGAGAGGAGAGAGAAATGAGGCGGTGGGCCTCTCCCTATAATTCATACATGTATATATATATATATTATTGTATTACTTACTAACATATATATATAATATTATTATTATTTTATTTATTTAATTAAATTTTCTCAAAAATACCATTTACGTCCTTCCTAATTTTCTTAATTAATATAAATTGTCCCAAAATATTGTAACAAACTCCAATTTAATCCATTCAAATGTTATTATGTTCCAATTATGACCCATAATTTAGTGGCTAATTAACTAAATTTCACGAAAATTTATCAATTAATCCTACAATTATGTATTATAATATTTGGGGCGTCACAAATAAAACCGCGCAAAACAACTAAATTTTGAACATTCTCAGAATTCGACAAAACTTGACCCTTACATTGTTCTAGACCCAGGAATTTGTATGGTAAATTTACTAAGCTAACTTTTGATTGAATATAAAAGGGAAACAAATTTGATTGAATAAAACTGCGCAACACAGCTAACTTTTGAACGTTCTCAGAATTCCACGAAAGTTTACCCAAACGTTGGTTTAGACCCAAGAATTTGTGTGGTAAATTTGCCAAGGGTAATAATAACTACAAGTTTGTGTAAAAGGAAAACAAACATGCTTTAATAAAACTGCGCAAAATAGTTAAATTTTGAATGTTCTCAGAATGGACGAAACTTGACCCAAACGTTGGTTTAGACCCAAGGATATGTGTGGTAAATTTGCTATGCGTAATAATAACAACAAGTTTGTTTAAAAGAAAAACAAACATGCTTTAATGAAACCGCGCAAATCATCTAAATTTTGAACGTTCTCAGAATTCGACGAAACTTAACCCAAACGTTGTTCTAGACCGAAGAATTTGCGGTAAATTTGCTAAGTATAAAAATAACTACAAGTTTGTGTAAAAGAAAAACAAACTTGCTTAAAAAAACCGCGCAAAACAGCTAAATGTTGAGCGTTCTCAGAATTCGACGAAACTTGAGTCTAGACCTAAGAATTTGTGTGGTAAATTTGCTAACCGTAATAATAACTACAAGTTTGTGTAACAGGAAAACAAACATGCTTAAATAAAACTACGCAAAACCACTAAATTTTGAACGTTCTCAAAATTCGACTAAACATGACCCAAACGTTGGTCTAGACCCAAGAATTTGTGTTGTAATTTGTTAAGCATAGTAATAACTACTAAGCGTAATAATAACAACTAGTTTATATAAAAGGGAAACAAATTTGATTGAATAAAACTGCGCAACACAGCTAACTTCTGAACGTTCTCAGAATTCCACGAAAGTTTACCCAAGCGTTGGTCTAGAACCAAGAATTTGTGTGGTAAATTTGCCAAGGTTAATAATAACTACAAGTTTGTGTAAAAGGAAAACAAACATGCTTTAATAAAACTGCGCAACACTACTAATTTTTGAACGTCCTCAGAATTCGGCTAAACTGGACCCAAACATTGGTCTAGAGCCATGGATTTATATGATAAATTTGCTAAGCGTAAAATAACGACTAGTTTATATAAAAGGGAAACAAACCTGATTCAATAAAATCGCGCAAAACAGCTAAATTTTGAACGTTCTCATAATTCGACGAAACTTGACCCAAACGTTGGTCTAGACCGAAGAATTTATGTGGTAAATTTGCTAAGTGTAATAATAACTATAAGTTTGTGTAAAAAGGAAACAAACTTTCTCAAATAAAACCGCACAAAACAGCTAAATGTTGAACGTTCTCAGAATTCGATGAAACTTGATTCTAGACCTAAGAATTTGTGAGGTAAGTTTGCTAACCGTAATAATAGCTACAAGTGTGTGTAAAAGGGAAACAAACTTGCTTTAATAAAACCGCGCAAAACAACCGCAAAACAACTAAATTTTGAACGTTCTTAGAATTCGACGAAATTTGACCCAAACATTGGTCTAGACCCAAGAATTTGTATGGTAAGTTTGGTATGCGTAAAATAACTACTAGTTTATATGAAACGGAAGCAAACCTGATTCAATAAAACCACGAAAAACAACTAAATTTTAAACGTTCTCAGAATTCGACGAAACTTTACCCACACGTTGGTCTAGACCAAAGAATTTGTGTGGTAAATTTGCTAAGTGTAATAATAACAACAAGTTTGTGTAAAAGGAAAACAAAAATGCTTACATGAAACCGCGCAAAACAACTAAACTACAAGTTTGTGTAAAAGGAAAACCAACTTGCTTTAATAAAACCGCGCAAAACAGCTACCTCTTGAACGTTCTTAGAATTCGACGAATCTTCAACCAAACATTGGTCTAGACCCAGGAATTTGTATGGTAAATTTACTAAGCGTAATAATAATAACTACAAGTTTATCTAAAAGGGAAACGAACTTCCTTTAATAAACCGCGCAAAACAGCTAAATGTTGAATGTTTTCATAATTCGACGAAACTTGAGTCTAGACCTAAGAATTTGTGAGGTAAATTTGTTAACCGTAATAATAACTACAAGTTTGTGTAAAAGGGAAACAAACTTGCATCAATAAAACTAAGCAAAACCACTAAATTTTGAACGTTCTCAGAATTCGATGAAACTTGACCAAAACATTGGTCTAGACCCAAGAATTTGTGCGGTAAATTTGCTAAGCGTAGTAATAACTACAAGTTTGTATAAAAGGGAAACAAACTTGTTTAATAAAATCGCGCAAAACAGCAAAATTTTGAACTTTCTCAGAATTCGACGAATTTTCACCCGAACGTTGGTCTAGATCGAATAATTTGTGTTCTAAATTGCTAAGACTAATAATAACTACAAGTGTTTGTAAGAGGGAAATAAACTTGCTTTAATAAAACCGTGCAAAACAACTAAATTTTGAACGTTCTCCGAATTCGATGAAACTTGACCTAAACATTGGTCAAGACCCAAGAATTTGTATGGTAAATTTGCTCAGCGTAATAATAACTACTACTTTATATAAAAGGGAAACAAACCTGATTGAATAAAACCGCGCAAAACAGCTAAATTTTGAACTTTCTCATAATTCGACGAAACTTGACCCAAACGTTGGTCTAGACCGAAGAATTTATGTGGTAAATTTGCTAAGTGTAATAATAACTACAAGTTTGTGTAAAAAGGAAACAAACTTGCTTAAATAAAATCGCACAAAACAGCTAAATGTTGAACGTTTTCAGAATTCGATGAAACTTGAGTCTAGACCTAAGAATTTGTGAGGTAAGTTTGCTAACCGTAATAATAACTACAAGTGTGTGTAAAAGGGAAACAAACTTGCTTTAATAAACCGCGCAAAACAACCGCAAAACAACTAAATTTTGAACGTTCTTAGAATTCAACGAAATTTGACCCAAACATTGGTCTAGACCCAAGAATATGTGTGGTAAATTTACTAAGCGTAATAATAACAACAAGTTTGTGTACAAGGAAAATAAAAATGCTTTAACGAAACCGCGCAAAACAGCTAAACTTTGAACGTTTTCTCAGAATTCGACGAAACTTGACCCAAACATTGTTCTACATCAAAGAATTTGTGTGGTAAATTTGTTAAGTGTAACAATAACTACAAGTTTGTGTAAAAGGAAAACAAACTTACTTAAATAAAACCGTGCAAAACAGCTAAATGTTGAGCGTTCTCAGAATTCGACGAAACTTGACTCTAGACCTAAGAATTTGTGAGGTAATTTGCTAACCGTAATAATAACTACAAGTTTGTGTGATAGAAAAACAAACTTGCTTTAATAAAACTACGCAAAACAACTAAATTTTGAATGTTCTCAAAATTCGATTAAACTTGACCCAAACGCTGGTCTAGAGCCAAGAATTTGTGTTGTAATTTGCTAATAAAGTGTAATAAGTACAAGTTTGTGTAAAAGGTTAACCAACTTGCTTTAATAAACCGCGCAAAACAGCTAAATTTTGAACGTTCTCAGAATTTGACGAATCTTCACCCAAACGTTGGTCTAGCCCGAAGAATTTGTGTGGTAAATTTGCTAAGACTAATAATAACTACAAGTGTGTGTAAAAAGAAAACAAACTATCTTTAATAAAACCGCGCAACACAACTAATTTTTGAACGTTTTCAGAATTCGACTAAACTTGACCCAAACATTGGTTTAGACCCAAGAATTTATATGATAAATTTGCTAAGCGTAAAATAACTACTAGTTTATATAAAAGAGAAACAAACCTGATTAAATAAAACCGCGCAAAACAGCTAAATTTTGAACATTCTCATAATTCGACGAAACTTGACCCAAACGTTGGTCTAGATCGAAGAATTTATGTGGTAAATTTGCTAAGTGTAATAATAACTACAAGTTTGTGTAAAAAGGAAACAAACTTGCTTAAATAAAACCGAGCAAAACAGCTAAATGTTGAACGTTCTCAGAATTCAATGAAACTTGAGTCTAGACCTAAGAATTTGTGAGGTAAGTTTGCTAACCGTAATAATATCTACAAGTGTGTGTAAAAGGGAAACAAACTTGCTTTAATAAACTGCGCAAAACAACTAAATTTTGAACGTTATACGAATTCAACGAAACTTGACCCAAACATTGGTCTAGACCAAAGAATTTGTATGTTAAATCTGCTATGCGCAAAATAACTACTAGTTTATATAAAAGGGAAACAAACCTAATTCAATAAAACCGCGCAAAACAGCTAAATTTTGAACGTTATCAGAATTCGACGAAACTTGACCCAAACATTGGACTAGACCCAAAAATTTGTGTGGTAAATTGGCCAAACGTAATAATAACTACAAGTTTGTGTAAAAGGGAAACAAACATGATTTAATGAAACCGCACAAAACAACTTAATTTTGAACGTTCTTAGAATTCGACGAATCTTCACCCAAACGTTGGTCTAGTCCGAAGAATTTGTGTGGTAAATTTGCTAAGTATAATAATAACTACAAGTTTGTGTAAAAGGGAAACGAACTTGCTTTAATAAAACCGCGCAAAACAGCTAAATGTTGAACGTTCTCATAATTCGACGAAACTTGAGTCTAGACCTAATAATTTGTGAGGTAAATTTGTTAATCGTAATAATAACTACAAATTTGTGTAAAAGTGAAACAAACTTGCTTTAATAAAACTACGCAAAACAACTAAATTTTGAATGTTCTCAAAATTCGATTAAACTTGACCCAAACGCTGGTCTAGAGCCAAGAATTTGTGTTGTAATTTGCTAATAAAGTGTAATAAGTACAAGTTTGTGTAAAAGGTTAACCAACTTGCTTTAATAAACCGCGCAAAACAGCTAAATTTTGAACAGGATAGCCCAAATGTAATCCGCCAACCATTTGGATTGCAAACTTATTGTACGGGCTTCATTGAATCTTTTACGCAACGAAAATGATGTGTAGCGGTTGAAGTAGGTCTTCATCGATAGATCCTGGCAGTCCCACTAAAATACGTCCTGCAAGAGAAGAAGATAAATGAATGGTTAGTATGTCACGTATAAATAAAATAGTTTAAATTATAGTATTAGGAAATTAGAGTAGTACCTTAAACTACAAAAAGATACGGGATTTCGGGCAGTTAGCGCAATTGTTCCAAAAATCATTTCTAATTGGAATGGTCATTGGAACTCTTGAGTAACGGAATCAATTCGTTGACATCAGGATCCTATTAAATTCCATCATTTATTTTGTGACGCCCCAAAAATTATAATATATAATTGGCGGATTAATTGGTAAATTTTTATGAAACTTAGTTAATTAGTACATAAATTATGGGCCATAATTAGAATATAATAAAATTTGAACGGATTAAATTGAAATTTGTTATAATATTTTGGGACGATTTGTATTAATTAAGAAATTGGGAAGGACGTAATGGGTATTTTGAGAAAAGTTTAAATTAAATCAATAAAATAATAATAATATTATATATATATATATATATGGAAATAATATATATATTAAGTAAGTAATATAATATATATACACATATATATATATAAAAGTAGAAAGAGAGCTAGACTTGAGAGTGGGAAGTGGGGGCCACCTCCCACCGCCTCACTCTCTTTGTTTTTTTTTCTTTTCCTTTCCTTGTTCTTTAAACATATAAATACACATGACACACACAATGCAATTGTGTAAATTTGCAACTCTCGGCCGAAAGCGAAATAAAGAAACAGAGGTACGAATAATGTGATTTTAATTCCTATTAAATTATATAATTATATTATTTAATTAGTTCATTTATTAAATGTTGTTTATGCTAAGTTATGTATTATTTAATCGGAGTATTTTACGAGTTTGGCTATTTAAAATAGTGTCCAATTGAACGTTTTCAGAATTCGATGAAACTTGAGTCTAGACCTAAGAATTTGTGAGGTAAGTTTGCTAACCGTAATAATAACTACAAGTGTGTGTAAAAGGGAAACAAACTTGCTTTAATAAACCGCGCAAAACAACCGCAATACAACTAAATTTTGAACGTTCTTAGAATTCAACGAATTTTGAACGTTGCTAAGACTAATAATAACTACAAGTGTGTGTAAAAAGAAAACAAACTATCTTTAATAAAACCGCGCAACACAACTAATTTTTGAACGTTTTCAGAATTCGACTAAACTTGACCCAAACATTGGTTTAGACCCAAGAATTTATATGATAAATTTGCTAAGCGTAAAATAACTACTAGTTTATATAAAAGAGAAACAAACCTGATTAAATAAAACCGCGCAAAACAGCTAAATTTTGAACATTCTCATAATTCGACGAAACTTGACCCAAAC
>NW_011628042.1:830551-831599 GCF_000512975.1 Sesamum indicum
AACGTTCTCACAATGAAACTTGAGTCTAGACCTAAGAATTTGTGAGGTAAGTTTGCTAACCGTAATAATATCTACAAGTGTGTGTAAAAGAAAAGGGAACTTGCTTTAATAAACTGCGCAAAACAACTAAATTTTGAACGTTATACGAATTCAACGAAACTTGACCCAAACATTGGTCTAGACCAAAGAATTTGTATGTTAAATCTGCTATGCGCAAAATAACTACTAGTTTATATAAAAGGGAAACAAACCTGATTAAATAAAACCGCGCAAAACAGCTAAATTTTGAACATTCTCATAATTCGACGAAACTTGACCCAAACGTTGGTCTAGATCGAAGAATTTATGTGGTAAATTTGCTAAGTGTAATAATAACTACAAGTTTGTGTAAAAAGGAAACAAACTTGCTTAAATAAAACCGAGCAAAACAGCTAAATGTTGAACGTTCTCAGAATTCAATGAAACTTGAGTCTAGACCTAAGAATTTGTGAGGTAAGTTTGCTAACCGTAATAATATCTACAAGTGTGTGTAAAAGGGAAACAAACTTGCTTTAATAAACTGCGCAAAACAACTAAATTTTGAACGTTATACGAATTCAACGAAACTTGACCCAAACATTGGATTGGTCTAGAGAATTTGTATGTTAAATCTGCTATGCGCAAAATAACTACTAGTTTATATAAAAGGGAAACAAACCTAATCTAATTAAACCGCGCAAAACAGCTAAATTTTGAACGTTATCAGAATTCGACGAAACTTGACCCAAACATTGGACTAGACCCAAAAATTTGTGTGGTAAATTGGCCAAACGTAATAATAACTACAAGTTTGTGTAAAAGGGAAACAAACATGATTTAATGAAACCGCACAAAACAACTTAATTTTGAACGTTCTTAGAATTCGACGAATCTTCACCCAAACGTTGGTCTAGTCCGAAGAATTTGTGTGGTAAATTTGCTAAGTATAATAATAACTACAAGTTTGTGTAAAAGGGAAACGAACTTGCTTTAATAAAACCGCGCAAAACAGCTAAATGTTGAACGTTCT
>NW_011628042.1:833904-849031 GCF_000512975.1 Sesamum indicum
CGCGCAAAACAGCTAAATGTTGAACGTTCTCATAATTCGACGAAACTTGAGTCTAGACCTAATAATTTGTGAGGTAAATTTGTTAATCGTAATAATAACTACAAATTTGTGTAAAAGTGAAACAAACTTGCTTTAATAAAACTACGCAAAACCACTAAATTTTGAACGTTCTCAGAATTCGACGAAACCTGCCCCAAACATTGGTCTAGACCCAAGAATTTGTGCGATAAATTTGCTAAGCATAGTAATAACTACAAGTTTGTATAAAAGTGAAACAAACTCGCTTTAAAAAAACCGCGCAAAACAGCTAAATTTTGAACTTTCTCAGAATTCGACGAATCTTCAGCCAAACGTTGGTCTAGACCGAACAATTTGTGTGGTAAATTATTAAGACTAATAATAACTACAAGTGTGTGCAAGAGGAAAATAAACTTGCTTTAATAAAACCGTGCAAAACAACTGAATTTTGAACATTCTCCGAATTCGAAGAAACTTGACCTAAGAATTTGTATGGTAAATTTGCTAAGCGTAATAATAACTACTACTTTATATAAAAGGGAAACAAACCTGATTGAATAAAACCGCGCAAAACAACTAAATTTTGAACTTTCTCAGAATTCGGCGAATCTTCACCAAAAGGTTGGTCTAGACCGAAGAATTTATGTGGTAAATTGCAAAGACTAATAATAACTACAAGTGTGTAAAAGGGAAATAAACTTGCTTTAAAAAACCCCGCAAAACAACTAAATTTTGAACGTTCTCAGAATTCGACGAAACTTGACACAAACATTGGTCAAGACCCAAGAATTTGTATGGTAAATTTGCTAAGCATAATAATAACTACTAGTTTATATAAAAGGGAAACAAACCTGATTGAATAAAACCGCGCAAAACAGCTAAATGTTGAACGTTCTCATAATTCGACGAAACTTGAGTCTAGACCTAATAATTTGTGAGGTAAATTTGTTAATCGTAATAATACTACAAGTTTGTGTAAAAAGAAACCAAACATGCTTTAATAAAACAACACAAAACAGCTAAATTTTGAACGTTCTCAGAATTCGGCGAAACTTGACTCAAACGTTGGTCTAGACCGAAGAATTTGTGTGGTAAATTTGCTAAGGAAAACAAACATGCTTTAATGAAACCGCGCAAAACAGCTAAATTTTGAACGTTCTCGGAATTTGACGAAACTTGACCAAAACGTTGGTCTAGACCGAAGAATTTGTGTGGTAAATTTGGTAAGTGTAATAATAACTACAAGTTTGTGTAAAAGGAAAACAAACTTACTTAAATAAATACGCGCAAAACAGCTAAATGTTGAACGTTCTCAGAATTCGACGAAACTTGAGTCTAGACCAAAGAATTTGTGAGGTAAATTTGTTGACCGTAATAATAACTACAAGTTTGTGTAAAAGGGAAACAAACTTGCTTTAATAAAACCGCACAAAACAGTTAAATTTTGAACGTTCTCAGAATTTGATAAAACTTGACCCAAACGTTCTTCTAGACCTAAGAATTTGTGTGGTAAATTTGCTAAGCGTAGTAGTAACTACAAGTTTGTGTAAAAGGGAAACAAACTTGCTTTAATAAAACCGCACAAAACAGCTAAATTTTGAACGTTCTCAGAATTGCATTAATCTTCACCCAGACGTTGGTCTAGATCGAAGAATTTGTGTGGTAAATTTACTAAGACTAATAATAACTACAAGTGTGTGTAAAAAGAAAACAAACTTGCTTTAATAAAACCGCACAAAATAACTAAATTTTGAACGTTCTCAGAATTCGACAAAACTTGACCCAAACATTGGTCTAGACCCAAGAATTTGTATGGTAAATTTACTAAGCGTAATAATAAATACTAGTTTATATAAAAGGGAAACAAATTTGATTGAATAAAACTGCGCAACACAACTAAATTTTGAACGTTCTCAGAATTCCATGAAAGTTTACCCAAAGGTTGGTCTAGACCCAAGAATTTGTGTGGTAAATTTGCCAAGGGTAATAAAACCTACAAGTTTGTGTACAAGGAAAACAAAACAACTAAATTTTGAACGCTATCAGAATCGATGAAACTTGACCCAAACGTTGGTTTAGACCCAAGAATATGTGTGGTAAATTTGCTAAGTGTAATAATAACAACAAGTTTGTGTAAAAGAAAAATAAACATGCTTTAATGAAACCGCGCGGATCAGCTAAATTTTGAACGTTCTCAGAATTCGACGAAACTTGACCCAAACGTTGTTCTAGACCAAAGAATTTGTATGGTAAATTTGCTAAGTGTAACAATAACTACAAGTTTGTGTCAAATAAAAACAAACTTGCTCAAATAAAACCGCGCAAAACAGCTAAATGTTGAGCGTTCTCAGAATTCGACGAAACTTGAGTCTAGACCTAAGAATTTGTGAGGTAATTTGTTAACCGTAATAATAAATACAAGTTTTTGTAAAAGGAAAACAAACTTGCATTAACAAAACTACGCAAAACCACTAAATTTTGAACGTTCTCAAAATTCGATTAAACTTGACACAAACGTTGGTCTAGATCCAAGAATTTTTGTTGTAATTTGTTAAGCATATTAATAACTACAAGTTTGTGTAAAAGGTTAACCAACTTGCTTTAATAAACCGCGCAAAACAGCTAAACTTTGAACGTTCTCAGAATTCGACGAATCTTCACCCAAACGTTGGTCTAGACCGAAGAATTTGTGTAGTAAATTTGCTAAGACTAATAATTACTACAAGTGTGTGTAAAAGGAAAACAAACTTTTTTTAATGAAACCGCGCAACACAACTAATTTTTGAACGTTCTCAGAATTCGACTAAACTTGACCTAAACATTGGTCTAGACCCAAGAATTTATATGATAAATTTGCTAAGCGTAAAATAACTACTAGTTTATATAAAAGGGAAACAAACCTGATTCAATTAAACCACGCAAAACAACTAAATTTTGAACGTTCTCATAATTTGAAGAAACTTGACCCAAACGTTGGTCTAGACCGAAGAATTTTTGTGGTAAATTTGCTAAGTGTAGTAATAACTACAAGTTTGTGTATAAAGAAATCAAACTTGCTTAAATAAAACCGAGCAAAACAGCTAAATGTTGAACGTTATCAGAATTCGATGAAACTTGAGTCTAGACCTAAGAATTTGTGAGGTAAGTTTGCTAACCGTAATAATAACTACAAGTGTAAGTAAAAGGGAAACAAACATGCTTTAATAAAACCGCGCAAAACACCTAAATTTGGAACGTTCTCAGAATTCGACGAAACTTTACCCACACATTGGTCTAGACCAAAGAATTTGTGTGGAAAATTTACTAAGCGTAATAATAAATACAAGATTGTGGAAAAATGAAACTACGCAAAACAGCTAAATTTTGAACGTTCTCAGAATTAGATGAAACTTGACCCAAACGTTGTTCTACACCCAAGAATATGTGTGGTAAATTTGATAAGCGTAATAATAACAACAAGTTTGTGTAAAAGGAAAATAAAAATGCTTTAATGAAACCGCGCAAAACAGCTACACTACAAGTTTCTATAAAAGGGAAACTAACTTGCTTTAATAAACCGCGCAAAAAACTAAATTTGAATATTCTTAGAATTCGACGAATCTTCACCCAAACGTTGGTTTAGACCGAAGAATTTGTGTAGTAAATTTGCTAAGTATAATAATAACTACAAGTTTGTGTAAAAGGGAAACGAACTTGCTTTAATAAAACCGCGCAAAACAGCTAAATGTTGAACGTTCTGATAATTCGACGAAACATGAGTCTAGACCTATGAATTTGTAAGGTAAATTTGTTAACCGTAATAAGAACTACAAGTTTCTGTAAAAGGGAGACAAACTTACTTTAATAAAAACGTGCAAAACAGCTAAATTTTGAACTTTCTCAAAATTCGACGAATCTTCACCCAAATGTTGGTCTAGACCGAAGAATTTGTGTTGTAAATTGCTAAGACTAATAATAACTACAAGTGTGTGTAAGAGGGAAATAAACTTGCTTTAATAAAACCGTACAAAACAACTAAATTTTGAACGTTCTCCGAATTCGACGAAACTTGACCCAAACATTGGTCAAGACCCAAGAATTTGTATGATAAATTTGCTAAGCGTAATAATAACTACTAGTTTATATAAAAGGGAAACAAACTTGATTGAATAAAACCGCGCAAAACAGCTAAATTTTGAACGTTCTCAGAATTCCACGAAAGATTACCCAACATTAGTCTAGACCCAAGAATTTGTGTAGTAAATTTGCCAAGCGTAATAATAATTACAAGTTTGCATAAAGGGAAACAAACATCCTTTAATGAAACCGCGCAAAACAGCTAAATTTTGAATAATCTCAGAATTTGTCGAAACTTGACCCAAACGTTGGTCTAGACCGAAGAATTTGTGTGGTAAATTTGACAAGTGTAATAATAACTACAAGTTTGTGTAAGAGGGAAACAAACTTGCTTTAATAAAACTGCGTAAAACAGCTAAATGTTGAACATTCTCATAATTTGACGAAACTTGAGTCTAGACCTGAGATTTTGTGATATAAATTTGCTAACCGTAATAATAACTACAAGTTTGTGTAAAAGGGAAACAAACTTGCTTTAATAAAACTACGCAAAACCACTAAATTTTGAACGTTCTCAGAATTCGATGAAACTTGACACAAACGTTTTTCTAGACCCAAGAATTTGTGCGGTATATTTGCTAATCGTAGTAATAAAAACAAGTTTTTGTAAAAGGGAAACACACTTGCTTTAATAAAACCACGCAAAACAGCTAAATTTTGAATATTTTCAGAATACGATGAATCTTCACCCAAACGTTAGTCTAGACCGAATAATATGTGTGATAAATCTGCTAAGACTAATAATAACTACAAGTGTGTGTAAAAGGGAACAAACTTGCTTTAATAAAACCGCGCAAAACAACTAAATTTTGAACGTTCTCAGAATTCGACGAAACTTGACCTAAACATTGGTCCAGACCTAAGAATTTGTATGGTAAATTTGCTAAGCGTAATAATAATTACTAGTTTATATAAAAGGGAAATAAACCTTATTGAATAAAACAACGCAAAACAGCTAAATTTTGAACGTTCTCAGAATTCCACGAAAGATTACCCAACATTAGTCTAGACCCAAGAATTTGTGTAGTAAATTTGCCAAGCGTAATAATAATTACAAGTTTGCATAAAGGGAAACAAACATCCTTTAATGAAACCGCGCAAAACAGCTAAATTTTGAATAATCTCAGAATTTGTCGAAACTTGACCCAAACGTTGGTCTAGACCGAAGAATTTGTGTGGTAAATTTGACAAGTGTAATAATAACTACAAGTTTGTGTAAGAGGGAAACAAACTTGCTTTAATAAAACTGCGTAAAACAGCTAAATGTTGAACATTCTCATAATTTGACGAAACTTGAGTCTAGACCTGAGATTTTGTGATATAAATTTGCTAACCGTAATAATAACTACAAGTTTGTGTAAAAGGGAAACAAACTTGCTTTAATAAAACTACGCAAAACCACTAAATTTTGAACGTTCTCAGAATTCGATGAAACTTGACACAAACGTTTTTCTAGACCCAAGAATTTGTGCGGTATATTTGCTAATCGTAGTAATAAAAACAAGTTTTTGTAAAAGGGAAACACACTTGCTTTAATAAAACCACGCAAAACAGCTAAATTTTGAATATTTTCAGAATACGATGAATCTTCACCCAAACGTTAGTCTAGACCGAATAATATGTGTGATAAATCTGCTAAGACTAATAATAACTACAAGTGTGTGTAAAAGGGAACAAACTTGCTTTAATAAAACCGCGCAAAACAACTAAATTTTGAACGTTCTCAGAATTCGACGAAACTTGACCTAAACATTGGTCCAGACCTAAGAATTTGTATGGTAAATTTGCTAAGCGTAATAATAATTACTAGTTTATATAAAAGGGAAATAAACCTTATTGAATAAAACAACGCAAAACAGCTAAATTTTGAACGTTCTCAGACTTCCACGAAAGTTTACCCAAACGTTGGTCTAGAGCCAAGAATTTGTGTGGTATATTTGCTAATCGTAATAATAACTACAAGTTTGTGTAAAAGGAAAAAAAAACATGCTTTAATGAAACCGCGCAAAACTGCTAATTTTGAACGTTCTCGGAATTCGACGAAACTTGACCCAAACGTTGGTTTAGACCCAAGAATATGTGTGGTAATTTTGTAAGCGTTATAATAACCAAAAGTTTGTGTAAAAGGAAAACAAACATGCTTTAATGAAACCGCGCAAAACAGCTAAATTTTGAACGTTCTCAGAATTCGACGAAACTTGAGTCTAGACCTAAGAATTTGTGATGTAAATTAGCTAACTGTAATAATAACTACAAGTTTGTGTAAAAGGGAAACAAACTTGCTTTAATAAAACTACGTAAAACGACTAAATTATGAACGTTCTCAAAATTCGATGAAACTTGACCCAAACGTTGGTCTAGACCCAAGAATTTGTGAGGTAATTTGCCAAGCGTAGTAATAACTACAAGTTTGTGTAAAAGGGAAACCAACTTGCTTTAAGAAAACCGCGCAAAACAACTAAATTTTGAACGTTCCTAGAATTCGACGAATCTTCACCCAAACGTTGGTCTTGACCGAAGAATTTGTGTGGTAAATTTGCTAAGACTAATAATAACTAGAACTGTGTGTAAAAGGAAAACAAACTTGCTTTAATAAAATGCGCAAAATAACTTAATTTTGAACGTTCTCAGAATTTGACGAAACTTGACCCAAACATTGGTCTAGACCCAAGAATTTGTATGGTAAATTTGCTATGCGTAAAACAACTACTAGTTTATATAGAAGGAAAACAAACTTGATTCAATAAAATCGCGGAAAACAGCTAAAATTTTGAACGTTCTCAGAATTCGACGAAACTTTACCCAAACGTTGGTCTAGACCAAAGAATTTGTGTGGTAAATTTGCTAAGCGTAATAATAAATTCAAGTTTGTGTAAAAGGGAAACGAACATGCTTTAATGAAACTGCGCAAAACAATTGAATATTGAACGTTCAAAGAATTCGACGAAACTTGACCAAACATTGTTCGAGACCTAAGAATATGTGTGGTAAATTTGCTAAGCATAATAATAACAACAAGTTTGTGTAAAAGGAAAACAAAAATGCTTTAATGAAACCGCGCAAAACAGCTAAAGTTTGAACGTTCTCAGAATTCGATGAAACTTGACCCAAACGTTGGTCTAGACCGAAGAATTTTTGTGGTAAATTTGCTAAGTATAATAATAACTACAAGTTTGTGTAAAAGGAAAACAAACTTGTGAAACCGCGCAAAACAGCTAAATGTTGAACGTTCTCATAATTCGATGAAACTTGACTCTAGACCTAAGAATTTGTGAGGTAAATTTGCTAACCGTAATAATAAATACATGTTTGTGTAAAAGGAAAACAAACTTGCTTTAATAAAACTACGAAAAACCACTAAATTTTGAACGTTCTCAGAATTCGATAAAACTTGACCCAAACATTGTTCTAGACCCAAGAATTTGTACGGTAAATTTGCTAAGCGTAGTAATAACTACAAGTTTGTGTAAAAGGGAAACAAACTTGCTTTAATAAAACCGCGCAAAATAACTAAATTTTGAACGTTCTCAGAATTCGACAAAACTTGACCCAAACATTGGTCTAGACCCAAGAATTTGTATGGTAAATTTACTAAGCGTAATAATAAATACTAGTTTATATAAAAGGGAAACAAAGTTGATTGAATAAAACTACGCAACACAACTAAATTTTGAACGTTCTCAGCATTCCATGAAAGTTTACCCAAAGGTTGGTCTAGACCCAAGAATTTGTGTGGTAAATTTGCCAAGGATAATAATAACTACAAGTTTGTGTACAAGGAAAACAAAACAACTAAATTTTGAACGTTCTCAGAATTGATGAAACTTGACCCAAACGTTGGTTTAGACCCAAGAATATGTGTGGTAAATTTGCTAAGTGTAATAATAACAACAAGTTTGTGTAAAAGAAAAATAAACATGCTTTAATGAAACCGCGCAGATCAGCTAAATTTTGAACGTTCTCAGAATTCGACGAAACTTGACCCAAACGTTGTTCTAGACCGAAGAATTTATGTTGTAAATTTGCTAAGTGTAACAATAACTACAAGTTTGTGTAAAAGAAAAACAAACTTGCTCAAATAAAACCGCGCAAAACAGCTAAATGTTGAACGTTATCAGAATTCGATGAAACTTGAGTCTAGACCTAAGAATTTGTGTGGTAAGTTTGCTAACCGTAATAATAACTACAAGTGTGTGTAAAAGGGAAACAAACATCCTTTAATAAAACCGCGCAAAACACCTAAATTTTGAACGTTCTCAGAATTCGACGAAACTTTACCCACACATTGGTCTAGACCAAAGAATTTGTGTGTAAAATTTACTAAGCGTAATAATAAATACAAGATTGTGGAAAAATGAAACTACGCAAAACAGCTAAATTTTGAACGTTCTCAGAATTAGATGAAACTTGACCCAAACGTTGTTCTACACCCATGAATATGTGTGGTAAATTTGATAAGCGTAATAATAACAACAAGTTTGTGTAAAAGGAAAATAAAAATGCTTTAATGAAACCGCGCAAAACAGCTACAATACAAGTTTGTGTAAAAGGGAAACCAACTTGCTTTAATAAACCGCGCAAAACAACTAAATTTTGAATGTTCTTAGAATTCGACGAATCTTCACCCAAACGGTGGTCTAGACCGAAGAATTTGTGTGGTAAATTTGCTAAGTATAATAATAACTACAAGTTTGTGTAAAAGGGAAACGAACTTGCTTTAATAAAACCGCGCAAAACAGCTAAATGTTGAACGTTCTGATAATTCGACGAAACATGAGTCTAGACCTATGAATTTGTAAGGTAAATTTGTTAACCGTAATAATAACTACAAGTTTCTGTAAAAGGGAAACAAACTTACTTTAATAAAACCGTGCAAAACAGCTAAATTTTGAACTTTCTCAAAATTCGACGAATCTTCACCCAAATGTTGGTCTAGATCGAAGAATTTGTGTTGTAAATTGCTAAGACTAATAATAACTACAAGTGTGTGTAAGAGGGAAATAAACTTGCTTTAATAAAACCGTACAAAACAACTAAATTTTGAACGTTCTCCGAATTCGACGAAACTTGACCCAAACATTGGTCAAGACCCAAGAATTTGTATGATAAATTTGCTAAGCGTAATAATAGCTACTAGTTTATATAAAAGGGAAACAAAGTTGATTGAATAAAACCGCGCAAAACAGCTAAATTTTGAACGTTCTCAGAATTCCACGAAAGATTACCCAACATTGGTCTAGACCCAAGAATTTGTGTAGTAAATTTGCCAAGCGTAATAATAACTACAAGTTTGTGTAAAGGGAAACAAACATCCTTTAATGAAACCGCGCAAAACAGCTAAATTTTGAACGATCTCAGAATTTGTCGAAACTTGACCCAAACGTTGGTCTAGACCGAAGAATTTGTGTGGTAAATTTGACAAGTGTAATAATAACTACAAGTTTGTGTAAGAGGGAAACAAACTTGCTTTAATAAAACTGCGCAAAACAGCTAAATGTTGAACATTCTCAGAATTTGACGAAACATGAGTCTAGACCTGAGATTTTGTGATGTAAATTTGCTAACCGTAATAATAACTACAAGTTTGTGTAAAAGGGAAACAAACTTGCTTTAATAAAACTACGCAAAACCACTAAATTTTGAACGTTCTCAGAATTCGATGAAAATTGACACAAACGTTTTTCTAGACCCAAGAATTTGTGCGGTATATTTGCTAATCGTAGTACTAAAAACAAGTTTTTGTAAATGGGAAACACACTTGTTTTAATAAAACCACGTAAAACCGCTAAATTTTGAATATTTTCAGAATATGATGAATCTTCACCCAAACGTTGGTCTTGACCGAATAATATGTGTGATAAATTTGCTAAGACTAATAATAACTACAAGTGTGTGTAAAAGGGAAACAAACTTGCTTTAATAAAACCGCGCAAAATAACTAAATTTTGAACGTTCTCAGAATTCGACAAAACTTGACCCAAACATTGGTCTAGACCCAAGAATTTGTATGGTAAATTTACTAAGCGTAATAATAAATACTAGTTTATATAAAAGGGAAACAAATTTGATTGAATAAAACTGCGCAACGCAACTAAATTTTGAACGTTCTCAGAATTCCACGAAAGATTACCCAACATTGGTCTAGACCCAAGAATTTGTGTAGTAAATTTGCCAAGCGTAATAATAACTACAAGTTTGTGTAAAGGGAAACAAACATCCTTTAATGAAACCGCGCAAAACAGCTAAATTTTGAACGATCTCAGAATTTGTCGAAACTTGACCCAAACGTTGGTCTAGACCGAAGAATTTGTGTGGTAAATTTGACAAGTGTAATAATAACTACAAGTTTGTGTACAAGGAAAACAAAACAACTAAATTTTGAACGTTCTCAGAATCGATGAAACTTGACCCAAACGTTGATTTAGACCCAAGAATATGTGTGGTAAATTTGCTAAGTGTAATAATAACAACAAGTTTGTGTAAAAGAAAAATAAACATGCTTTAATGAAACCGCGCAGATCAGCTAAATTTTGAACGTTCTCAGAATTCGACGAAACTTGACCCAAACGTTGTTCTAGACCGAAGAATTTGTGTGGTAAATTTGCTAAGTATAACAATAACTACAAGTTTGTGTAAAAGGAAACCAAACTTGCTCAAATAAAACTGCGCAAAACAGCTAAATGTTGAGCGTTCTCAGAATTCGACGAAACTTGAGTCTAGACCTAAGAATTTGTGAGGTAATTTGCTAACCGTAATAACAAATACAAGTTTTTGTAAAAGGAAAACAAACTTGCATTAATAAAACTACGCAAAACCACTAAATTTTGAACGTTCTCAAAATTCGATTAAACTTGACACAAACGTTGGTCTAGATCGAAGAATTTTTGTTGTAATTTGTTAAGCATAGTAATAACTACAAGTTTGTGTAAAAGGTTAACCAACTTGCTTTAATAAACAGCGCAAAACAGCTAAACTTTGAACGTTCTCAGAATTCGACGAATCTTCACCCAAACGTTGGTCTAGACCGAAGAATTTGTGTGGTAAAATTGATAAGACTAATAATTACTACAAGTGTGTGTAAAAGGAAAACAAACTTTTTTTAATGAAACCGCGCAACACAACTAATTTTTGAACGTTCTCAGAATTCGACAAAACTTGACCTAAACATTGGTCTAGACCCAAGAATTTATATGATAAATTTGCTAAGCTTAAAATAACTACTAGTTTATATAAAAGGGAAACAAACCTGATTCAATTAAACTGCGCAATACAACTAAATTTTGAACGTTCTCATAATTCGAAGAAACTTGACCCAAACGTTGGTCTAGACCGAAGAATTTTTGTGGTAAATTTGCTAAGTGTAGTAATAACTACAAGTTTGTGTAAAAAGGAATCAAACTTGCTTAAATAAAACCGAGCAAAACAGCTAAATGTTGAACGTTATCAGAATTCGATGAAACTTGAGTCTAGACCTAAGAATTTGTGAGGTAAGTTTGCTAACCGTAATAATAACTACAAGTGTGTGTAATAGGGAAACAAACATGCTTTAATAGAACCGCGCAAAACACCTAAATTTTGAACGTTCTCAGAATTCGACGAAACTTTACCCACACATTGGTCTAGACCAAAGAATTTGTGTGGAAAATTTACTAAGCGTAATAATAAATACAAGATTGTGGAAAAATGTTACTACGCAAAACAGCTAAATTTTGAACGTTCTCATAATTAGATGAAACTTGACCCAAACGTTGTTCTACACCCAAGAATATGTGTGGTAAATTTGATAAGCGTAATAATAACAACAAGTTTGTGTAAAAGGAAAATAAAAATGCTTTAATGAAACCGCGCAAAACAGCTACACTACAAGTTTGTGTAAAAGGGAAACCAACTTGCTTTAATAAACCGCGCAAAACAACTAAATTTTGAATGTTCTTAGAATTCGACGAATCTTCACCCAAACGTTGGTCTAGACCGAAGAATTTGTGTGATAAATTTGCTAAGTATAATAATAACTACAAGTTTGTGTAAAAGGGAAACGAACTTGCTTTAATAAAACCGCGCAAAACAGCTAAATGTTGAACGTTCTGATAATTCGACGAAACATGAGTCTAGACCTATGAATTTGTAAGGTAAATTTGTTAACCGTAATAATAACTACAAGTTTCTGTAAAAGGGAAACAAACTTACTTTAATAAAATCGTGCAAAACAGCTAAATTTTGAACTTTCTCAAAATTCGACGAATCTTCACCCAATTGTTGGTCTAGACCGAAGAATTTGTGTTGTAAATTGCTAAGACTAATAATAACTACAAGTGTGTGTAAGAGGGAAATAAACTTGCTTTAATAAAACCGTACAAAAGAACTAAATTTTGAACGTTCTCCGAATTCGACGAAACTTGACCCAAACATTGGTCAAGACCCAAGAATTTGTATGATAAATTTGCTAAGCGTAATAATAACTACTAGTTTATATAAAAGGGAAACAAAGTTGATTGAATAAAACCGCGCAAAACAGCTAAATTTTGAACGATCTCAGAATTTGTCGAAACTTGACCCAAACGTTGGTCTAGACCGAAGAATTTGTGTGGTAAATTTGACAAGTGTAATAATAACTACTAGTTTGTGTAAGAGGGAAACAAACTTGCTTTAATAAAACTGCGCAAAACAGCTAAATGTTGAACATTCTCAGAATTTGACGAAACTTGAGTCTAGACCTGAGATTTTGTGATGTAAATTTGCTAACCGTAATAATAACTACAAGTTTGTGTAAAAGGGAAACAAACTTGCTTTAATAAAACTACGCAAAACCACTAAATTTTGAACGTTCCCATAATTCGATGAAACTTGACACAAACGTTTTTCTAGACCCAAGAATTTGTGCGGTATATTTGCTAATCGTAGTAATAAAAACAAGTTTTTGTAAATGGGAAACACACTTGTTTTAATAAAACCACGCAAAACAGCTAAATTTTGAATATTTTCAGAATTAGATGAATCTTCACCCAAACGTTGGTCTAGACCGAATAATATGTGTGATAAATTTGCTAAGACTAATAATAACTACAAGTGTGTGTAAAAGGGAAACAAACTTGCTTTAATAAAACCACGCAAAATAACTAAATTTTGAACGTTCTCAGAATTTGACAAAACTTGACCCAAACATTGGTCTAGACCCAAGAATTTGTATGGTAAATTTACTAAGCGTAATAATAAATACTAGTTTATATAAAAGGGAAACAAATTTGATTGAATAAAACTGCGCAACGCAACTAAATTTTGAACGTTCTCAGAATTCCATGAATGTTTACCCAAAGGTTGGTCTAGACCCAAGAATTTGTGTGGTAAATTTGCCAAGGGTAATAATAACTACAAGTTTGTGTACAAGGAAAACAAAACAACTAAATTTTGAACGTTCTCAGAATCGATGAAACTTGACCCAAACGTTGATTTAGACCCAAGAATATGTGTGGTAAATTTGCTAAGTGTAATAACAACAGCAAGTTTGTGTAAAAGAAAAATAAACATGCTTTAATGAAACCGCGCAGATCAGCTAAATTTTGAACGTTCTCAGAATTCGACGAAACTTGACCCAAACGTTGTTCTAGACCGAAGAATTTGTGTGGTAAATTTGCTAAGTGTAACAATAACTACAAGTTTGTGTAAAAGGAAAACAAACTTGCTCATATAAAACTGCGCAAAACAGCTAAATGTTGAGCGTTCTCATAATTCGACAAAACTTGAGTCTAGACCTAAGAATTTGTGAGGTAATTTGCTAACCGTAATAACAAATACAAGTTTTTGTAAAAGGAAAATAAACTTGCATTAATAAAACTACGCAAAACCACTAAATTTTGAACGTTCTCAAAATTCGATTAAACTTGACACAAACGTTGGTCTAGATCGAAGAATTTTTGTTGTAATTTGTTAAGCATAGTAATAACTACAAGTTTGTGTAAAAGGTTAACCAACTTGCTTTAATAAACCGCGCAAAACAGCTAAACTTTGAACGTTCTCAGAATTCGACGAATCTTCACCCAAACGTTGGTCTAGACCGAAGAATTTGTGTGGTAAATTTGCTAAGACTAATAATTACTACAAGTGTGTGTAAAAGGAAAACAAACTTTTTTTAATGAAACCGCGCAACACAACTAATTTTTGAACGTTCTCAGAATTCGACAAAACTTGACCTAAACATTGGTCTAGACCCAAGAATTTACATGATAAATTTGCTAAGCTTAAAATAACTACTAGTTTATATAAAAGGGAAACAAACCTGATTCAATTAAACTGCGCAAAACAACTAAATTTTGAACGTTCTCATAATTCGAAGAAACTTGACCCAAACGTTGGTCTAGACCGAAGAATTTTTGTGGTAAATTTGCTAAGTGTAGTAATAACTACAAGTTTGTGTAAAAAGGAATCAAACTTGCTTAAATAAAACCGAGCAAAACAGCTAAATGTTGAACGTTATCAGAATTCGATGAAACTTGAGTCTAGACCTAAGAATTTGTGAGGTAAGTTTGCTAACCGTAATAATAACTACAAGTGTAAGTAAAAGGGAAACAAACATGCTTTAATAAAACCGCGCAAAACACCTAAATTTGGAACGTTCTCAGAATTCGACGAAACTTTACCCACACATTGGTCTAGACCAAAGAATTTGTGTGGAAAATTTACTAAGCGTAATAATAAATACAAGATTGTGACGGTTAGCAAATTTACCACACAAATGCATGGGTCAAGACCTACGTTTGGTTCGAGTTTCGTGGAATTCTGAAAACATTCAAAATTTAGTTGTTTTGCATGGTTTTAGTAAAGAAAGTTCGTTTCTCTTATACACTAACTTTTACTTATTATTACGCTTTGCAAATTTACGATACAAATGCATGGGTGTAGACCAACGTTTGGGTCAAGTTTCATTGAATTCTAAGAACATTCAAAATTTAGCTGTTGTGCACGGTTTTATTAAAAAAGCAAGTTCTTTTTCCTTTTA
>NW_011628043.1:0-969 GCF_000512975.1 Sesamum indicum
CAAACTTTGCTTTTATAAAATCGTGCAAAACAGCTAAATTTTGAAAGATCTCAAAATTCGACGAAATTTGAACAAACGGTTGTCTAGGCCCGAGAATTTGTGTGCCAAATTCCATAAGCATAATAATAACTACAAGTTTGTATAAAAGGGAAAAAAACTTGCTTTAACAAAACCGGGGAAAACAACTAAATTTTGAACGTTCGCAGAATTCGACGAATTTACCCAAACGTTGGTATAGACCCAAGAATTTGTGTGGTAAAATTTGCTAAGCGTAATAATAACTAGAAGTTTGTATAAATGGTAAACAAACTTTGCTTTCATAAAACCGTGCAATACAACTAAATTTTCGAACGTTCTCAGAATTCGACGAAACTTGACCCAAACGTTGGTCTAGACCCAAGAGTTTGTGTGGTAAATTTGCTAAGCGTAATAATAACTGCAAATTTGTACAAAAGGGAAAGAAACTTGCTTTCACAAAACCGTGGAAAACAACTAAATTTTGAACGTTCGCAGAATTCGACGAAATTTACTCAAACGTTGGTATAGTCCCAAGAATTTGTATGGTAAATTTGATAAGCGTATTAATAACTACAAGTCTGTATAAATGCGAAACAAACTTTACTTTAATAAAACCGTGCAATACAACTAAATTTTTGAACGTTCTCAGAATTCGACGAAACTTGACCCAAACGTTGGTCTAGACCCAAGAGTTTGTGTGGTAAATTTACTAAGCGTAATAATAACTACAGGTTTGTATAAATGGGAATCAAACATTGCTTTAATAAAATCGAGCAAAACAGCTAAATTTTGAACGTTCACAAAATTCGATAAAACCTGACCCAAACATTGGTATAGACCCAAGAATTTGTGTGGTAAAATTTGCTAAGCGTAATAATAACTACAAGTTTGTATAAATGCGAAACAAACATTGCTATAATAAAACCGTGCAATACAACTAAATTTTTGAAC
>NW_011628043.1:2458-10151 GCF_000512975.1 Sesamum indicum
TGCTGATCCGACTAGACGCGCCCTCGCTTAATGCTGCGGTCAACTGTGAAGAAAAAGGAAAGATGTGATTTATGCTAAAGAAAAAGGGATGATTGCTCTATAATTTTAGAAAAAATCCTTTGGGATATTTGGCTGATGTAAAGGAATGATTTATTAACTTTTTAGAGCTAATAATATACCTAACCATCCTTTATGTCTAGATTCGTAGGATGCTTATAGTATAAATAGGAGGACATCTCAAATCCATTAGGCTATCCATCTCAAATTCCACTTCTTTTTAGTGTGTTTTCCTATAACATGTTAGGCTAATTTTCTTATTTTCTTATTAAGGTTAAGGTGATTGCTTCATTCCTAAATATTGTGCGATATGCTTACTACTCTCGTTAAAATAAGTATTTATATTATTCTCTGTACTCTTACTACAAATATTTGTTTTATGATAAAACCGTGAATACAACTAAATTTTTGAACGTTCTCAGAATTCGACGAAACTTGACCCAAACGTTTGTCTAGACCCATGAGTTTGTGTGGTAAATTTGCTAAGCGTAATAATAACTACAAGTTTATATAAATGGGATTCAAACTTTGCTTTAATAAAACCGAGCAAAACAGCTAAATATTGAACGTTCTCAAAATTTGACAAAACTTGACCCAAACGTTGGTAGAGACCCAAGAATTTGTGTGGTAAATTTGCTAAGCGTAATAATAACTACAAGTTTGTACAAAATGGTAAACAAACTTTGCTCTAATAATACTGTGCAAAACAGCTAAATTTTGAATGTTCTTAGAATTCGACGAAACTTGACCCAAACGTTTGTCTAGACGTAAGAATTTGTGAGATAAATGTGCTATGTGTAATATTAACTACAAGTTTGTATAAATGGGAAACAAACTATGCTTTAATAAAACCGTGCAAAACAGCTAAATTTTTAAAGTTCTCAGAATTCGACAAAACTTGACCAAACGTTGGTCTAGGCCCAAGAATTTTTGTGCCAAATTTGCTAAGCGTAATATTAACTACAAGTTTGTACAAAAGGGAAAGAAACTTGCTTTAACATAACCGTGCAATACAACTAAATTTTTGAACGTTCTCAGAATTCGACGAAACTTGACCCAAACGTTGGTCTAGACCCAAGAGTTTGTGTGGTAAATTTGATAAGCGTAATAATAACTACAAGTTTATATAAATGGGATTCAAACTTTGCTTTAATAAAACCGAGCAAAACAGCTAAATATTGAACGTTCTCAAAATTCGACGAAACGTGACCCAAACGTTGGTAGAGACCCAAGAATTTGTGTGGTAAATTTGTTAAGCGTAATAATAACTACATGTTTGTACAAAATGGTAAACAAACTTTGCTCTAATAATACTGTGCAAAACAGCTAAATTTTGAATGTTCTTAGAATTCGATGAAACTTGACCCAAACGTTTGTCTAGACGTAAGAATTTGTGAGATAAATGTGCTATGTGTAATGTTAACTACAAGTTTGTATAAATGGGAAACAAACTTTGCTTTAATAAAACCGTGCAAAACAGCTAAATTTTTAAAGTTCACAGAATTCGAAAAAACTTGACCAAACGTTGGTCTAGGCCCAAGAATTTCTGTGCCAAATTTGTTAAGCGTAATAATAACTACAAGTTTGTACAAAATGGAACCAAACTTGCTTTAACAAAATCGTGCAAAACAGCAAAATTTTGAATGTTCTCAGAATGCGACGAAATTGACCCAAATGTTGGTATAGACCCAAGAATTTGTGTGGTAAAATTTGCTAAGCGTAATATTAACTACAAGTTTGTATAAATGGTAAACAAACTTTGCTTTTATAAACCGTGCAAAACAGCTAACTTTTGAACATTCTCAGAATTCGACGAAACATGACCCAAACGTTAATCTAGACCCAAGAGTTTGTGTGGCAAATTTGCTAAGCGTAATAATAACTTCCAGTTTGTATAAATGGGAATCAAACTTTGCTTTAATAAAACTGTGCAAAACAGCAAAATTTTGAACGTTCTCAGACTTCGACGAAACTTCATCCAAATGTTGGTATAGATCCAAGAATTTGTGTGGTAAATTAGCTTACCGTAATAATAACTACAAGTTTGTGTAAATGGTAATCAAACTTTGCTTTAATAAAACCGTGCAAAACAGCTAAATTTTGAACGTTCTCAGAATTCGACTAATCTTGACCCAAACGTTGGTCTGGACATAAGAATTTGTGAGATAAATTTGCTATGCGTAATATTAACTACAAGTTTGTATAAATGGGAAACAAACTTTGTTTAATAAAACCGTGCAAAACAGCTAAATTTTGAAAGTTCTTAGAATTCGACGATACTTGACCCAAACGTAGGTGTAGGCCCAAGAATTTGTGTGGTAAATTTGCTAAACGTAATAATAACTACAAGTTTGTATAAATGGTAAACAAACTTTGCTTTAATAAAACAGTGCAAAACAGCTAAATTTTGAACGTTTTCAGAATTGGACTTAACTTGACCCAAACGTTGGTCTAGACCTAAGAATTTTGTGAGATAAATTTACTATAAGTAATATTAACTACAAGTTTGTATAAATGGGAAACAAACTTTGCTTTAATAAACCGTTGAAAACAGCTAAATTTTGAAAGATCTCAGAATTCGACGAAACTTGACCAAACGTTGGTCAAGGCCCAAGAATTTGTGTGCCAAATTTTCTAAGCATAATAATAACTACAAGTTTGTATAAAAGGGAAACAAAGTTGCTTTAACATAACTGTGCAAAACAGCTACATTTTGAACGTCATTAGAATTCGACGAAATTAACCCAAATATTTGTATAGACCCAAGAATTTGTGTCGTAAATTTGCTAAGCGTAATAATAACTACAAGTTTGCATAAATGTGAAACAAACTTTGTTTTGATAAAACCATGCAAAACAACTAAATTTTTGAACGTTATCAGAATTCGACGAAACTTGACCCAAACGTTGGTCTAGATCCAACAGTTTGTGTGGTAAATTTGCTAAGCGTAATAATAATTACAAGTTTGTATAAATGGGAAACAGACTTTGCTTTAATAAAATCGTGTAAAACAACGAAATTTTGAATGTTCTCAAAATTCGACGAAACTTGACCCAAAATATTGGTTTAGACCAAAGAATTTGTGTGGTAAATTTACTAAGCGTAATAATTACTACAAGTTTGTATAAAAGGCAAACAAACTTTGCTTTAATAAAACCGTGCATAACAGCTAAATTTTGAACATTCTCCGAATTCGACGAAACTTGACCCAAAAGTTAGTCTAGGCCCAAGAATTTGTGTGCCAAATTTGCTAAGCTTAATAACAGCTACAAATTTGTGTAAAAGGGAAACAAACTTGCTTTAATAAAACCATGCAAAACAACTGAATTTTTAACATTTTTAGAATTCGACGAAACTTGACCCAAACGTTGGTCTAGACCTAAGAGTTTGTGTCGCAAATTTGCTAAGTGTAATAATAACTACAAGTTATTATTACGTAATATTATTACGTAATAACTACAAGTTATTATTGCTAAGCGTAATATCATATTCGAAAGGCATATGATACGGTGGAGTGGGATTTCCTAATTGCTGCAATGGAGTTATATGGGTTCCCTTCTACATTCGTGAAGTGGATTGAGGCGTGTATCACAACACCCTCATATTCTGTTGGGCTAAATGGGAAACCTCATGGTTTCTTGAGAGGGGCTAGAGGGCTTCGACAGGGTGACCCTCTATCGCCGTACCTGTTCGTGATTGTGATGGAAGTCCTATATTTGGGTTTCCTACAGTTGATTGATCAGGATGAATTATTTTCCTTCCATTGGAAGTGTGATGCAGCCAGGGTTTGTCAGCTGGGGTTTGCTGATGATTTGCTGCTATTCTGTCGTGCTGATATGGAATCTATTGGAGTCTTCAAAAATGGATTAGATCGCTTTGCTGAATGGTCGGGGCTCAGGCTAAACGTGCAAAAAAGCCATCTTATTATCTCACGTTCAGCACAAGGACTACGCGAGGCAATGCTGGCAGCACTCGGATTTCAAGAGGGAGTCTTACCAATGAGGTACCTGGGGTTACCACTCTTATCTTCTCGATTAACGATTGCTGATTGTCAACCATTACTGTTGAAAATTGATAAACGTATTGCTGGTTGGGAGGGTATGGCTATTTCATATGCCGGTAGGGGGCAAATCATAAAATCTGTACTCATGTCGCTGAGTTTATATTGGGCTTCGGCATTCATATTGCCAAAGAAAGTTACTAACGAAATTGAGAAGAGACTGCGAACTTTCTTGTGGAAGGGGACTACAACTAGTGGTTATGCAAAGGTAGCATGGAAGGATCTATGTCGGCCGAAAGATGAGGGAGGACTAGGATTCAAGGATATTTCTAACGTGAATCGTGCACTAATGACAAAGAAACTCTGTGATATCATCAGGTGCGATAGGACCTCAATATGGGTTGATTGGCTTTACCAGGGTCGGTTACGAGACACCTCTATTTGGATGATTCGGGAGCATGGAGGTTCATGGGGTTGGTGGAAAATCCTGCGTCTAAGGGTTTTCCTCCGGCCTATGGTCGACTATCGGATAGGGGACGGGAGGAGATTTTATCTTTGGCAAGACCCGTGGCATTATCTTGGCCCTCTAAGTAACACATTTCCACGGGGACCGAGACTACTCGGAATGGAGAAATCAGCTAAACTCAATACGGTGATTAGTGGAGGAGAGTGGCAGTGGCCTCTTATCACAGATTTTGAGTGTTTGGAGATAACACATGCATTACCCACAATCCATGGAGGGGAGGACCGTATTATTTGGAGATTTGAGCAAGGACATCCCACAACTCAAGCTCTGTACAAATTATTTGATCTCCCAGGACCAAAAGTAGGATGGTGTTCACTACTTTCGGGATCTCTGAAAATTCCACGCCATTTATTCATCTTATGGCTTGCTATTCTTGGCAAGCTAGCCACGACGGACAAACCATGGCTAACACACCTTGGCCCTTGTATTCTATGCAGCGAGGGAGCGATAGAGACACATGGACACCTATTCCTTCAGTGCAGATTTAGTCGTCAGTGTCTTGTAGCAATCCGCAAAATGGTACGATTTTATTGGCCCAATAGAGACTGGCAAACGGATGTTGAGTGGGCTTCCCTGAGATGGAGGGGTAAACACATTGTTAACATGTCTTATCGAGCACTATTAGCAGCCTTCGTTTATCACATCTGGAGGGACAGAAACTTGAGAAGATTCGAGCACACCGAGAGGACAGCTACCACCATGGCTTTATTGATATTTGAGGATATTAGACAACGAATCCTTAGCATTACTCTACCTACATCAGTCAGTACATGAGCATTATTTAGACTATGGCATATCCCTTGGCCTGTCGAGGGAGAAACCAACTGATGATCACATTGTTGTACTATACAATTATTTTACTTAATGAAACATACATTTACCAAAAAAAAAAAATAATAATAACTACAAGTTTGTATAAATGGGAATCAAACTTTGCTTTAATAAAACCGTGTAAAAAAGCAAAATTTTGAACGTTCTCAGACTTCGACGAAACTTGACCCAAATGTTGGTATAGATCCAAGAATTTGTGTAGTAAATTAGCTTACCGTAATAATAACTACAAGTTTTGGTAAATGGTAATCAAACTTTGCTTTAATAAAACCGTTCAAAACAGCTAAATTTTGAACGTTCTCAGAATTCGACGAAACTTGACCCAAACATTGGTCTAGACATAAAGAATTTGTGAGATAAATTTGCTATGTGTAATATTAACTACAAGTTTGTATAAATGGGAAACAAACTTTGTTTAATAAAACCTTGCAAAGCAGCTAAATTTTGAAAGTTTTTGGAATTCGACGATACTTGACCCAAACGTAGGTGTAGGCCCAAGAATTTGTGTGCCAAATTTGCTAAACGTAATAATAACTATAAGTTTGTATAAAAGGGAAACAAACTTGCTTTAACAAAACCGTGCAAAACAGCTAAATTTTGAACATTCTCAGAATTCGACGAGATTGACACAAACGTTGGTATAGACCAAAAAATTTGTGTGGTAAAATTTGCTAATCGTAATAATAACTACAAGTTTGTACAAATGGTAAACAAACATTGCTTTAATAAACCGTGCAAAACAGCTAAATTTTGAATGTTCTCAAAATCATCGAAACGTTGGTCTAGGCCCAAGAATTTGTGTGCCGAATTCGCTAAGCGTAATAATAACTACAAGTTTGTATAAAAGGGAAACAAACTTGCTTTAACAAAACCGTGCAAAACAGCTACATTTTGAACGTTCTTAGAATTCGACGAAATTGACCCAAATGTTTGTATAGACCCAAGAATTTGTGTGGTAAATTTGCTAAGTGTAATAATAACTACAAGTTTGTATAAATGCGAAACAAACTTTGTTTTAATAAAACCATGCAAAACAACTAAATTTTTTAACGTTCTCAGAATTCGACGAAACTTGACCCAAACGTTGGTCTAGACCCAACAGTTTGTGTGGTAAATTTGCTAAGCGTAATAATAATTACAAGTTTGTATAAAAGGGAAACAAACTTTGCTTTGATAAAATCGTGTAAAACAATTAATTTTTGAATGTTCTCAAAACTCGACGAAACGTGACCCAAACATTGGTTTAGACCAAAGAATTTGTGTGGTAAATTTGCTAAGCATAATAATTACCACATGTTTGTATAAAAGGGAACAAACTTTGCTTTAATAAAACCGTGCATAACAGCTGAATTTTGAACATTCTCCGAATTCAACGAAACTTGACTCAAAAGTTAGTCTAGGCCCAAGAATTTGTGTACCAAATTTGCTAAGCGTAATAACAGCTACAAATTTGTGTAAAAGGGAAACAAACTTGCTTTAATAAAACCGTGCAAAACAACTAAATATTGAATATTTTTAGAATTAGACGAAACTTGACCCAAACGTTGGTCTAGACCTAAGAGTTTGTGTCGCAAATTTGCTAAGCGTAATAATAACTACTTGTTTGTATAAATGAGAATCAAACATTGCTTTAATAAAACCGTGCAAAACAGCAAAATTTTGAATGTTCTCAGAATTCGACGAACCTTGACCCAAACGTTGGTATAGATCCAAGAATTTATGTGGTAAAATTACTTAGTGTAATAATAACTATAAGTTTGTATAAATGGTAAACAAACTTTGTTTTAATAAAACCATGCAAAACAGCTAAATTTTGAACGTTCTCAGAATTCGACGAAACTTGACCCAAACGTTGGTCGAGACCTAAGAATTTGTCAGATAAATTTGCTATGCGGAATATTAACTACAAGTTTGTATAAATGGGAAACAAACTTTGCTTTAATAAAACCGTGCAAAACAGCTAAATTTTGAACGTTCTCAAAATTCGGCGAAACTTGACCCAACCCAAATGTTGTACACAAGAGTTTGTGTGGAAAATTTGCTAAGCGTTATAATAATTACAAGTTTGTATAAATGGTAAACAAAACATGCTTTAATAAAACCGTGCAAAACAGCTAAATTTTGAACATTCTCAGAATTCGACGAGATTGACACAAACGTTGGTATAGACCAAAAAATTTGTGTGGTAAAATTTGCTAATCGTAATAATAACTACAAGTTTGTACAAATGGTAAACAAACATTGCTTTAATAAACCGTGCAAAACAGCTAAATTTTGAA
>NW_011628043.1:23659-36640 GCF_000512975.1 Sesamum indicum
GAAACGTTGGTCTAGGCCCAAGAATTTGTGTGCCAAATTCGCTAAGCGTAATAATAACTACAAGTTTGTATAAAAGGGAAACAAACTTGCTTTAACAAAACCGTGCAAAACAGCTACATTTTGAACGTTCTTAGAATTCGACGAAATTGACCCAAATGTTTGTATAGACCCAAGAATTTGTGTGGTAAATTTGCTAAGTGTAATAATAACTACAAGTTTGTATAAATGCGAAACAAACTTTGTTTTAATAAAACCATGCAAAACAACTAAATTTTTTAACGTTCTCAGAATTCGACGAAACTTGACCAAACGTTGGTCAAGGCCCAAGAATTTGTGTGCCAAATTTTCTAAGCATAATAATAACTACAAGTTTGTATAAAAGGGAAACAAACTTGCTTTAACAAAACCGTGCAAAACAGCTACATTTTGAACGTCATTAGAATTCGACGAAATTAACCCAAATATTTGTATAGACCCAAGAATTTGTGTGGTAAATTTGCTAAGCATAATAATTACTACATGTTTGTATAAAAGGGAACAAACTTTGCTTTAATAAAACCGTGCATAACAGATGAATTTTGAACATTCTCCGAATTCAACGAAACTTGACCCAAAAGTTAGTCTAGGCCCAAGAATTTGTGTACCAAATTTGCTAAGCGTAATAACAGCTACAAATTTGTGTAAAAGGGAAACAAACTTGCTTTAATAAAACCGTGCAAAACAACAAAATATTGAATATTTTTAGAATTCGACGAAACTTGACCCAAACGTTGGTCTAGACCTAAGAGTTTGTGTCGCAAATTTGCTAAGCGTAATAATAACTACTTGTTTGTATAAATGAGAATCAAACTTTGCTTTAATAAAACCGTGCATAACAGATGAATTTTGAACATTCTCCGAATTCAACGAAACTTGACCCAAAAGTTAGTCTAGGCCCAAGAATTTGTGTACCAAATTTGCTAAGCGTAATAACAGCTACAAATTTGTGTAAAAGGGAAACAAACTTGCTTTAATAAAACCGTGCAAAACAACTAAATATTGAATATTTTTAGAATTCGACGAAACTTGACCCAAACGTTGGTCTAGACCTAAGAGTTTGTGTCGCAAATTTGCTAAGAGTAATAATAACTACTTGTTTGTATAAATGAGAATCAAACTTTGCTTTAATAAAACCGTGCAAAACAGCAAAATTTTGAACGTTCTCAGAATTCGACGAACCTTGACCCAAACGTTGGTATAGATCCAAGAATTTGTGTGGTAAAATTACTTAGTGTAATAATAACTATAAGTTTGTATAAATGGTAAACAAACTTTGTTTTAATAAAACCGTGCAAAACAGCTAAATTTTGAACGTTCTCAGAATTCGACGAAACTTGACCCAAACGTTGGTCGAGACCTAAGAATTTGTCAGATAAATTTGCTATGCGGAATATTAACTACAAGTTTGTATAAATGGGAAACAAACTTTGCTTTAATAAAACCGTGCAAAACAGCTAAATTTTGAACGTTCTCAAAATTCGGCGAAACTTGACCCAAATGTTGGTCTATACACAAGAGTTTGTGTGGAAAATTTGCTAAGCGTTATAATAATTTAATTATTGTATAAATGGTAAACAAACTTTGCTTTAATAAAACCGTGCAAAACAGCTAAATTTTGAACGTTCTCAGAATTCGACGAAACTTGACCCAAACGTAGGTGTAGGACCAAGAATTTGTGTGCCAAATTTGCTAAGCGTAATAATAACTATAAGTTTGTATAAAAGAGAAACAAACTTGCTATAACAAAACCGTGCAAAACAGCTAAATTTTGAACGTTCTCAGAATTCGACGATATTGACACAAACGTTGATATAGACCAGAGAATTTGTGTGGTAAATTTGCTGCGTAATAATAACTACAAGTTTGTACAAATGGTAAACAAACTGTGCTTTAATAAAACCGTGCAAAACAGCTAAATTTTGAACGTTCTCAGAATTCGACGAAACTTGATCGAAACGTTGGTCTAGGCCCAAGAATTTGTGTGCCAAATTCGCTAAGCATAATAATAACTACAAGTTTTTATAAAAGGGAAACAAACTCTGTTTTAATAAAACCATGCAAAACAACTAAATTTTTGAACGTTCTTGGAATTCGACGAAACTTGACCCAAACGTTGGTCTAGACACAACAGTTTATGTGGTAAATTTACTAAACGTAAAAATAATTACAAGTTTGTATTAAAGGGAAACAAACTTTGCTTTGATAAAATCGTGTAAAACAACTAAATTTTGAATATTCTCAAAATTCGACGAAACTTGACCCAAACATTGGTCTAGACCAAAGAATTTGTGTGGTAAATTTGCTAAGCATGATAATTACTATAAGTTTGTATAAAAGGGAAACAAACTTTGCTTTAATAAAACGTGCAAAACAGCTAAATTTTGAATGTTCTCCGAATTCTACGAAACTTGACCCAAACTTTAGACTAGGCCCAAGAATTTGTGTGCCAAATTTGTTAAGCATAATAACAGCTAGAAATTTATGTAAAAGGGAAACAAACTTGCTTTAACAAAACCGTGCAAAACAGTTAAATTTTGAACGTTCTCAGAATTCGACGAAATTGACCCAAACGTTTATATAGACCCAAGAATTTGTGTGGTAAAATTTGCCAAACGTAATAATAACTACAGGTTTGTATAAATGGTAAACAAACCTTATTTTAATAAAACTGTGCAAAACAACTAAATTTTGAATGTTCTCAGAATTCAATGAAACTTGACCTAAACGTTGGTCTAGTCCCAAGAATTTGTGTGAATCAAACTTGACCTACACCTAACTACAGGTTTGTATAAATGGGAATCAAACTTTGCTTTAATAAAACCGAGCAATACAACTAAATTTTTGAATGTTTTCAGAATTCGACGAAATTGACCCAAACGTTGGTCTAGACCCAAGAATTTGTATGGAAAATTTGCTAAACGTACTAATAACTACAAGTTTGTATAAATGTGAAACAAACTTTGCTTTAATAAAACCGTGCAATACAACTAAACTTTTGAACGTTCTCAGAATTCGACGAAACTTGACCCAAATGTTGGTTTAGATCCAAGAATTTGTGTGGTAAATCTACTAAACGTAATAATAACTACAGGTTTGTATAAATGGGAATCAAACTTTGCTTTAATAAAACCGAGGAAAACTGCTAAATTTGAACGTTTACAAAATTTGACAAAACTTGACCCAAACGTTGGTATAGAACCAAGAATTTGTGTGGTAAATTTGCTAAGCGTAATAATAACTAAGAGTTTTTATAAATGGTAAACAAACTTTGCTTTAATAAAACTGTGCAAAACAGCTAAATTTTGAACGTTCTCAAAATTCGACGAAGCTTGACCCAAACGTTGGTCTAGACACAAGACTTTGTGTACTAAATTTGCTAAGCATAATAATAACAACAAGTTTGTATAAATGGTAAACAAACTTTACTTTAATAAAACTGTGCAAAACAGCTAAATTTTGAACGTTTTCAGAATTCGACGAAACTTGACCCAAACGTTGGTCTAGACCTAAGAATTTGTGAGATAAATTTGCAATGAGGAATATTAACTACAAGTTTGTATAAATGGGAAAGAAACTTTGGTTAATAAAACCGTGCAAAACAGCTAAATTTTGAAAGTTCTCAGAATTCGACGAAACTTGACCCAAACGTAGGTGTAGGCCCAAGAATTTGTGTGCCAAATTTGCTAAGCGTAATAATGACTACAAGTTTGTATAAAAGGGAAACAAACTTGCTTTAACAAAATAGTGCAAAACAGCTAAATTTTGAACGTTCTCAGAATTCGAAGAAATTGACCCAAACATTGGTATAGACCCAAGAATTTGTGTGGTAAATTTGCTACGCGTAATAATAACTACAAGTTTGTATAAATGGTAAACAAACTTTGCTTTAATAAAACCATGCAAAACAGCTAAATTTTGAACATTCTCAGAATTCGACGAAACTTGACGCAAACGTTGGTCTAGACCCATGAGTTTGTCTGGCAAATTTGCTAAGCGTAATAATAACTACAAGTATGTATAAATGGGAATCAAACTTTGCTTTAATAAAACCTTGCAAAACAGCAAAATTTTGAACGTTCTCAGAATACGACGAAACTTGACCCATACGTTGGTATAGACCCAAGAATTTGTGAGGTAAATTTGCTTAGCGTAATACTAACTACAAGTTTGTATAAATGGTAAACAATTTTGCTTTAATAAAACCGTGCAAAACAGCTAAATTTTGAACGTTCTCAGAATTCGACGAAACTTGACCCAAACGTTGATCTAGACCCTTTGTGAGATAAATTTACTATGCGTAATTTTAACTACAAGTTTGTATAAATGGGAAACAAACTTTGCTTAATAAAACCATGCAAAATAGTTAAATTTTGAAAGTTCTCATCATTCGACGAAACTTGACCCAGACGTAGGTGTAGGCCCAAGAATTTGTGTGCCAAATTTGCTAAGCGTAATAATAACTACAAGTTTGTATAAAAGGGAAACAAACTTGCTTTAATAAAATCGTGCAAAACAGCTAAATTTTGAACGTTCTCAGAATTCGACGATATTGACCCAAACGTTGGTATACACCAAAGAATTTGTGTGGTAAAATTTGCTAAGCTTAATAATAACTACAAGTTTGTATAAATGGTAAACAAACTTTGCTTTAATAAATCGTGCAAAATAGCTAAATTTTGAACGTTCTCAGAATTCGACGAAATTTGACCCAAACGTTGGTCTAGGCCCAAGAATTTGTGTGGCAAATTCGCTAAGCGTAATAATAACTACAAGTTTGTATTAAAGGGAAACAAACTTGCTTTAATAAAACCGTGTAAACAGCTACATTTTGAACGTTCTTAGAATTCAAGGAAATTGACCCAAATGTTGGTATAGATCCAAGAATTTGTGTGATAAATTTGCTAAGCATAATAATAACTACAAGTTTGTATAAAAGGGAAACAAACTTACTTTAACAATACCGTGCATAACAGATAAATTTTGAACAATCTCAGAATTCAACGAAATTGACCCAAACGTTGGTATAGACCCAAGAATTTGTGTGGTAAAATTTGCTAAGCGTAATAATAACTACAAGTTTGTATAAAAGGGAAACAAACTTTGCTTTGATAAAATCGTGTAAAATAGCCAAATTTTGAACGTTTTTCCGAATTTGACGAAACTTGACCAAAAGTTAGTCTAGGCCCAAGAATTTGTGTGCCAAATTTGCTAAGCATAATAACAGCTAGAAGTTTGTGTAAAAGGGAAACAAACTTGCTTTAACAAAACCGTGCAGAACAGTTGAATTTTGAACGTTCTCAGAATTCGACGTAATTGACCCAAACGTTGGTATAAACCCAAGAATTTGTGTGGTAAAATTTGCTAAGTGTAATAATAACTACAAGTTTGCATAAATGTTAAACAAACCTTGTTTTAATAAAACTGTGCAAAAAAAACTAAATTTTGAACGTTCTCAGAATTCGATGAAACTTGACCTAAACGTTGGTCTAGGCCCAAGAATTTGTGTGGTAAATTTGCTAAGCGTAATAATAACGACAAGTTTGTATAAATGGTAAACAAACTTTGCTTTAATAAAACTGTACAAAACAGCTAAATTTTGAACATTTTCAGAATTCGACGAAACTTTACCCAAACATTGGTCTAGACCCAAGAGTTTGTGTGGTAAATTTGCTAAGCGTAATAATAACTAAAAGTTTGTATAAATGGAAAACAAACTTTGCTTTAATAAAACTGTGCAAAACAACTAAATTTTAAACGTTTTCAGAATTCGACGAAACTTGACCCAAACGTTGGTCTAGACCTAGGAATTTGATAGATAAATTTGCTATGCGTAAAATTAACTACAAGTTTGTATAAATGGGAAACAAACTTTGCTTTAATAAAACCGTGCAAAACAGCTAAATTTTGAAAGTTCTCATAATTCGACGAAACTTGACCAAACATTGGTCTAGGCCCAAGAATTTGTGTGCCAGAGTTGCTAAGCGTAATAATAACTACAAGTTTGTATAAAAGGGAAAGAAACTTGCTTTAACAAAATCGTGGAAAATAGCTAAATTTTGAACGTTCTCATAATTTGGCGAAATTGACCCAAACGTTGGTATAGACCCAAGAATTTGTGTGACAAAATTTGCTAAGCGTAATAATAACTACAAGTTTGTATAAATGGTAAACAAACTGTGCTTTAATAAGCCGTGCAAAATATCTAAATTTTGAATGTTCTTTGAATTCGACGAAATCTACCCAAACGTTGGTATAGACCCAAGAATTTGTATGGTAAATTTGCTAAGCGTAATAATAACTACAAATTTGTATAAATGCAAAACAAACATTGCTTTCATAAAACCGTGCAATACAACTAATTTTTTGAACGTTCTCAGAATTCGACGAAACTTGACCCAAACGTTGGTCTAAACCCAAGAGTTTGTGTGGTAAATTTGCTAAGCGTAATAATAACTACAAGTTTGTATAACTGGGAATCAAACTTTGCTTTAATAAAACCGAGCAAAACAACTAAATTTTGAACGTTCTTATAATTTGACGAAACTTGACCCAAACGTTGGTCTAGACTTAAGAATTTGTGAGATAAATTTGCTATGCGCAATATTAACTACAAGTTTGTATAAATGGGAAACAAACTTTGCTTTTATAAAACATGCAAAACAGCTAAATTTTGGAAGTTCTCAGAATTCGATGAAACTTGACAAAACGTTGGTCTAGGCCCAAGAACTTTTGTGCCAAATTTGCTAAGCGTAATAATAAATACAAGTTTGTATAAATTGGAAACAAACTTGCTTTAACAAAACTGTGCAAAACAGCTAAATTTTGAACGTTCTCAGAATTCGACGATATTGACCCAAATGTTGGTATAGACCAAAGAATTTTTGTGGCAAAATTTGCTAAGCGTAATAATAACTACAAGTTTGTATAAATGGTATACAAACTGTGCTTTAATAATGCCGTGCAAAACAGCTAAATTTTGAACGTTCTCAGAATTCGACGAAACTTGACCGAAACGTTGGTATAGACCCAAGAAATTGTGTGGTAAATTTGCTAAGAATAATAATAACTAGAAGTTTTTATAAATGGTAAACAAACTTTGCTTTAATAAACCGGGCAAAACAACTAAATTTTGTACGTTCTCAAAATATGACGAAACTTGACCCACACGTTGGTCTAGACCCAAGAGTTTGTGTGGTAAATTTGTTAAGCGTAATAATATCTACAAACTTTGCTTTAATAAAACCGTACAAAACAGCTAAATTTTGGAAGTTGTCAGAATTCGACGAAACTTGACCCAAACGTAGGTCTAGGCCCAAGAATTTTTGTGCCAAATTTGCTAAGCGTAATAATAAATACAAGTTTGTATAAAAGGGAAACAAACTTGCTTTAACAAAATCGTGCAACACAGCTAAATTTTGAACTTTCTCTGAATACGACGAAATTGACCCAAACGTTGGTATAGACCCAAGAATTTGTGTGGTAAAATTTGCTAATCGTAATAATAACTACAAGTTTGTATAATTGGTAAAGAAACTTTGCTTTAATAAAACCGTGCAAAACAACTAAATTTTGAACGTTTTCAGAATTCGATGAAACTTGACCCAAACGTTGGCCTAGACCTAAGCATTTGTGAGATAAATTTTCTATGCGTAATATTAACTACAAGTTTGTATAAATGGGTAACAAACTTTGCTTTAATAAAATCGAGCCAAACAGCTAAATTTTGAAAGTTCTCAGAATCCGACGAAACTTGACCCAAACGTTGGCCTAGGCCCAAGAATATGTGTGCCAAATTTGCTAAGCGTAATAATAACTACGAGTTTGTATAAAAGGGATACAAACTTTCTTTATCAAAACCGTGCAAAACAACTAAATTTTGAACGTTATCAGTATTCGACGTAATTGACCCAAACGTTGGTATAGACCCAAGAATTTGAGTGGTAAAATTTGCTAAGTTTAATAATAACTACAAGTTTGTATAAATGGTAAACAAACCTTTTAATAAAACCGTGCAAAACAACTAAATTTTGAACGTTCTCAGAATTCGACGAAAATTGACCCAAACGAATGTCTAAGCCCAAGAATTTGTGTGCCAAATTTGGTAAGCGTAATAATAACTAAAAGTTTGTATAAAAGGGAAACAAACTTGCTTTAACAAACCGTGCAGAACAGTTAAATTTTGAACGTTCTCAGAATTCGACGAAATTGACCCAAAAACGTTGGAATAGACCCAAGAATTTGTGTGGTAAAATTTGCTAATCGTAATAATAACTACAAGTTTGTATAATTGGTATAGAAACTTTGCTTTAATAAAACCGTGCAAAACAACTAAATTTTGAACGTTTTCAAAATTCGATGAAACTTGACCCAAACGTTGGCCTAGACCTAAGCATTTGTGAGATAAATTTTCAATGCGTAATATTAACTACAAGTTTGTATAAATGGGTAACAAACTTTGCTTGCTTTAATAAGAGCCAAACAGCTAAATTTTTTAAAGTTCTCAGAATCCGACGAAACTTGACCCAAACATTGGCTTAGGCCCAAGAATTTGTGTGCCAAATTTGCTAAGCGTAATAATAACTACGAGTTTGTATAAAAGGGAAATAAACTTGCTTTATGAAAATCGTGCAAAACAACTAAATTTTGAACGTTATCAATATTCGACGTAATTGACCCAAACGTTGGTATAGACCCAAGAATTTGAGTGGTAAAATTTGCTAAGTGTAATAATAACTACAAGTTTGTATAAATGGTAAACAAACCTTGTTTTAATAAAATCGTGCAAAACAACTAAATTTTGAACGTTATCAGTATTCGACGTAATTGACCCAAACGTTGGTATAGACCCAAGAATTTGAGTGGTAAAATTTGCTAAGTTTAATAATAACTACAAGTTTGTATAAATGGTAAACAAACCTTTTAATAAAACCGTGCAAAACAACTAAATTTTGAACGTTCTCAGAATTCGACGAAAATTGACCCAAACGAATGTCTAAGCCCAAGAATTTGTGTGCCAAATTTGGTAAGCGTAATAATAACTAAAAGTTTGTATAAAAGGGAATCAAACTTGCTTTAACAAACCGTGCAGAACAGTTAAATTTTGAACGTTCTCAGAATTCGACGAAATTGACCCAATCGTTGGTATAGACCCAATAATTTGTGTGGTAAATTTTGCTAAGCGTAATAATAGCTACAAGTTTGTATAAAAGGGAAACAAACTTGCTTTAACAAAATCGTGCAACACAGCTAAATTTTGAACGTTCTCAGAATTCGACGAAATTGACCCAAACGTTGGTATAGACCCAAGAATTTGTGTGGTAAAATTTGCTAATCGTAATAATAACTACAAGTTTGTATAATTGGTAAAGAAACTTTGCTTTAATAAATCCGTGCAAAACAACTAAATTTTCAACGTTTTCAGAATTCGATGAAACTTGACCCAAACGTTGGTCTAGACCTAAGCATTTGTGAGATAAATTTTCTATGCGTAATATTAACTACAAGTTTGTATAAATGGGTAACAAACTTTGCTTTAATAAAATCGAGCCAAACAGCTAAATTTTGAAAGTTCTCAGAATCCGACGAAACTTGACCCAAACGTTGGCCTAGGCCCAAGAATTTGTGTGCCAAATTTGCTAAGCGTAATAATAACTACGAGTTTGTATAAAAGGGAAACAAATTTGCTTTATCAAAACCGTGCAAAACAACTAAATTTTGAATGTTATCAGTATTCGACGTAATTGACCCAAACGTTGGTATAGACCCAAGAATTTGAGTGGTACAATTTGCTAAGTGTAATATAACTACAAGTTTGTATAAATGGTAAACAAACCTTGTTTTAATAAAATCGTGCAAAACAACTAAATTTTGACCGTTCTCAGAATTCGACGAAACTTGACCCAAACGATTGTCTAGCCCAAGAATTTGTATGCCAAATTTGGTAAGCGTAATAATAACTAAAAGTTTGTATAAAAGGGAATCAAACTTGCTTTAACAAACCGTGCAGAACAGTTAAATTTTGAACGTTCTCAGAATTCGACGAAATTGACCCAATCGTTGGTATAGACCCAATAATTTGTGTGGTAAATTTTGCTAAGCGTAATAATAGCTACAAGTTTGTATAAAAGGGAAACAAACTTGCTTTAACAAAATCGTGCAACACAGCTAAATTTTGGAACGTTCTCGAATTCGACGAAATTGACCCAAACGTTGGTATAGACCCAAGAATTTGTGTGGTAAAATTTGCTAATCGTAATAATAACTACAAGTTTGTATAATTGGTAAAGAAACTTTGCTTTAATAAAACCGTGCAAAACAACTAAATTTTCAACGTTTTCAGAATTCGATTAAACTTGACCCAAACGTTGGTCTAGACCTAAGCATTTGTGAGATAAATTTTCTATGCGTAATATTAACTACAAGTTTGTATAAATGGGTAACAAACTTTGCTTTAATAAAATCGAGCCAAACAGCTAAATTTTGAAAGTTCTCAGAATCCGACGAAACTTGACCCAAACGTTGGCCTAGGCCCAAGAATTTGTGTGCCAAATTTGCTAAGCGTAATAATAACTACGAGTTTGTATAAAAGGGAAACAAATTTGCTTTATCAAAACCGTGCAAAACAACTAAATTTTGAATGTTATCAGTATTCGACGTAATTGACCCAAACGTTGGTATAGACCCAAGAATTTGAGTGGTACAATTTGCTAAGTGTAATATAACTACAAGTTTGTATAAATGGTAAACAAACCTTGTTTCAATAAAATCGTGCAAAACAACTAAATTTTGAACGTTCTCAGAATTCGACGAAACTTGACCCAAACGATTGTCTAGCCCAAGAATTTGTATGCCAAATTTGGTAAGCGTAATAATAACTAAAAGTTTGTATAAAAGGGAAACAGACTTGCTTTAACAAACCGTGCAGAACAGTTAAATTTTGAACGTTCTCAGAATTCGACGAAATTGACCCAATCGTTGGTATAGACCCAATAATTTGTGTGGTAAAATTTGCTAAGCGTAATAATAGCTACAAGTTTGTATAAAAGGGAAACAAACTTGCTTTAACAAAATCGTGCAACACAGCTAAATTTTGAACGTTCTCAGAATTCGACGAAATTGACCCAAACGTTGGTATGGACCCAAGAATTTGTGTGGTAAAATTTGCTAATCGTAATAATAACTACAAGTTTGTATAATTGGTAAAGAAACTTTGCTTTAATAAAACCGTGCAAAACAACTAAATTTTGAACGTTTTCAGAATTCGATGAAACTTGACCCAAACGTTGGTCTAGACCTAAGCATTTGTGAGATAAATTTTCTATGCGTAATATTAACTACAAGTTTGTATAAATGGGTAACAAACTTTGCTTTAATAAAATCGAGCCAAACAGCTAAATTTTGAAAGTTCTCAGAATCCGACGAAACTTGACCCAAACGTTGGCCTAGGCCCAAGAATTTGTGTGCCAAATTTGCTAAGCGTAATAATAACTACGAGTTTGTATAAAAGGGAGAAACAATTGCTTTATCAAAACCGTGCAAAACAACTAAATTTTGAATGTTATCAGTATTCGACGTAATTGACCCAAACGTTGGTATAGACCCAAGAATTTGAGTGGTACAATTTGCTAAGTGTAATATAACTACAAGTTTGTATAAGTGGTAAACAAACCTTGTTTTAATAAAATCGTGCAAAACAACTAAATTTTGAACGTTCTAAGAATTTGACGAAACTTGACCCAAACGATTGTCTAAGCCCAAGAATTTGTGTGCCAAATTTGGTAAGCGTAATAATAACTAAAAGTTTGTATAAAAGGGAAACAAACTTGCTTTAACAAACCGTGCAGAACAGTTAAATTTTGAACGTTCTCAGAATTCGACGAAATTGACCCAAAAATTGGTATAGACCCAATAATTTGTGTGGTAAATTTTGCTAAGTAATAATAACACAAGTTTGTATAATTGGTATAGAAACTTTGCTTTAATAAAACCGTGTAAAACAACTAAATTTTGAACGTTTTCAAAATTCGATGAAACTTGACCCAAACGTTGGCCTAGACCTAAGCATTTGTGAGATAAATTTTCAATGCGTAATATTAACTACAAGTTTGTATAAATGGGTAACAAACTTTGCTTTAATAAAATCGAGCCAAACAGCTAAATTTTTTAAAGTTCTCAGAATCCGACGAAACTTGACCCAAACATTGGCTTAGGCCCAAGAATTTGTGTGCCAAATTTGCTAAGCGTAATAATAACTACGAGTTTGTATAAAAGGGAAACAAACTTGCTTTATGAAAATCGTGCAAAACAACTAAATTTTGAACGTTATCAATATTCGACGTAATTGACCCAAACGTTGGTATAGACCCAAGAATTTGAGTGGTAAAAATTTGCTAAGTGTAATAATAACTACAAGTTTGTATAAATGGTAAACAAACCTTGTTTTCATAAAACCGTGCAAAACAACTAAATTTTGAACGTTATCAGAATTCGACGAAACTTGACCCAAACGGTTGTCTAAGCCCAAGAATTTGTGTGCCAAATTTGGTAAGCGTAATAATAACTAAAAGTTTGTATAAAAGGGAAACAAACTTGCTTTAACAAACCGTGCAAAATAGTTAAATTTTGAAAGTTCTCAGAATTCGACGAAATTGACCCAATCGTTGGTATAGACCTAATAATTTGTGTGGTAAAATTTGCTAAGCGTAATAATAGCTACAAGTTTGTATAAATGATAAACACTAATGTCACACACTAATGCTTCATCTTCCTCACTTCCGGCCGGCGACGGCGACGGCGACGGCGAGGCTCTGGTCGACGGCGAGACTGACGGAACAGTGAATGGTCGGTGGAAGAAGGACGGCCATGGACGAGACGCGAGCAACCGAGCTGTGCGCGATGGAGAAGAAGAAGAGACGGGTCTCTCGGTTCCGGCTGAAAATGCCG
>NW_011628043.1:37816-40975 GCF_000512975.1 Sesamum indicum
AAATTCCAATACATATGTTGTCACTACGAGTCCAAAAGTGATGCCATCATCATTAATGAATCTTTCTACATTAATCATCAAACAAAATCCACCCAATACATTCGTGTACTATTCAAAAGGTTGTCGCGCTAATTTGAGAGATATCCCAATCATGTAGCCTAAATTTCAGAGGATAAAGGTGGTTAATACTCAAGCCCGTGACCAACCGATATATCTGTATCTTATTGCTCTCAAAATTGATTCTTTGTGCTAAAGATATGTATAACGATTATCATTTCTTGTGCGTTTTCATATGTCTCTATATTACTTACCGTCCAGGGGTTATTAAAGTTCCAACTATTTTTCACAAATCCTAGGCAACAAGGTACTACATGGTTGATCATAAGTAACAGTAGCAATCAAGAAAAGCAAGTATTTTGCATAAATAGAACCTCTATGAAATACCTTATTTTCAAATATAGCGCTACACCTCTCATCTTTGAGAACTTCACTGGTGAGACCTTTCTTTTTCTTTGATATTTTCTGAACATCTGCATCATCAGCTCCCTTATTCTAATTTAGCTCTTCCTCCTCCACAAGAAGTCGGGCTGCCAGAGCCCGATTACCTTTTGGCAGCTTCTTCTTAATCATGCAGCCCCTCTAGTAGTGATCCATGTTGAACCTTGCGGTGTGGAATGTTCGGGGGCTGAATAAGAGAGACCATCAGCTCGCATTAAAGGACCTTATCTCGGAATACAGGTTAGATTTTATGGGCATATTAGAAACTCGTGTGCGTATTAACAACGCCATGCATATTCAGTCTTTTTTGCTTCCTCATTGGAAATGGTTTGTTGATTATGCAACTGTGGGTAATCGCATTTGGGTAGCGTGGGATGATAATGTTGTGGACGTCCATATTCTTGATTTGGGGAACCAATTTATGCACTGTCGTGTCACTCATAGGGCAGATAGTGAATCCCTTATTATCACTAATGGTTATGGTGCCTCTGAGATTATGGATCGCAGAAGTTTATGGAATACCTTGGAAATATTAGCTCGAGAGCACTCGTATGAGCCCTGGATGGTGAGGGGGGACTTCAACGCGGTCCGAGAAATGAATGAGGTGTGTGGAACTTCTGGAGATATAAGGATGGCAATGGAAGAATTCAATGCTGGTATTCAGGAGGCCGGGCTAATACCCTTGCCTATGCAGGGGGAATGGTATACTTGGCACAACTGCAGCACGAACTCGCGGAGTCTATGGAAGAGATTAGATCGAATCCTTATTAATGATAGATGGCTTGCGAGGTTCCCTTCCTCATGTTATCATTGCCTTTTACCGCGGACTACTGACCACTCGCCGCTTCTACTGCATGGGGACAGGCAAAATCAAACAGGAGGTATGTTTCGATTTGACAACTACCTAACACTCTCACCTGAATTTATCCCCAGTGTGCAGAATATCTGGCAGAACACAATCGTGGGGGTGCCTATGTTTGCGGTAACACGTAAACTTAAAGCACTGAAGCCGGTCTTCAGAGAGCAAAGGAGGAAGAAGGGGGATTTGACCCTTAACGTCCAATTAGCTAAAGGCTTTCTAGATGAGGCACAACAGCTGGTGAGTTCAGATAGACAAAATGAGACCTTTCTACTTTTAGAACACTGTTGCCGCCTGGTTTATGCAAAAGCGGCCAAACTGGAACAAATCATGCTGCAACAGCGAGCCAAGATGCAGTGGATGAAGGGGGGTGACCAATGCTCCCGAATTTTCTTTCGTAAAATTGCCAAGAGAAGGGTGGCAAGGAGGATACTACAAATTAATGATGACAACGGGACCATTCACACTGAACCAGAAGAGATTATCAATGAATTTGTCTGTTACTATCAAAATCTCTTGGGCGGTCACAGACGTCAGATAACGCTAGATATTGGCTTTCTCAGACCGTGGGCAAGGCATATTCTTTCTAATGAAGAGGCTGGCCATCTTATATTGGCGTTTACACCAGATGATGTGAAGCAAGCGGTCTTTGACATTGCAGATGACAAGGCCCCGGGACCTGATGGATACTCATCAGGATTCTTTAAAGCAGCCTGGCCAGTGGTGGGACAGGAAGTTACAAAGGCGGTACTGGAATTCTTTAGTACCGGTAAACTACTTAAACAAGTCAACTCCACACTTTTGGCTCTAATCCCGAAGGTACACGCTCCTATGACTGTTGGTGATTTTAGGCCAATTTCGTGCTGTAATGTGTTATACAAAATTATTGCGAAATTACTTGTCCAGCGGTTGAGAGTGGTTCTGGACAAGATTATTAGTCCCTGTCAGGGAGCGTTTATCCCAGGGCGTAGCATTGGAGACAACATATTGTTGGCACAGGAACTACTCACGGGATACAACCAGGTGAGGCTTCCACCTCGTTGTACCCTAAAAGTCGATATCAGGAAGGCATATGATACTGTAGAGTGGGATTTCCTATTTGCGGTCTTGCAATTATTTGGATTCCCCCAAACGTTCACAAGGTGGATTGAGGAGTGTGTAACGACGGCGGCATTTTCGATTGGTCTTAATGGAAACCCTCACGGTTTCTTTGCAGGAGCACGTGGATTAAGACAGGGAGACCCTCTATCGCCCTATCTCTTTGTTCTCGTTATGGAAGTCTTGCATTTGGGATTATTGCAACTTATTGAGCAGGATCTGCAATTCTTTTACCACTGGAAATGTGAGCCGGCCAAACTCTTGCAGTTGGGATTCGCAGATGATCTCCTGCTTTTCTGTAGAGCTGACTTGAATTCACTTAGGACCCTTAAGAGGGGGTTGGACCAGTTTCCAGAATGGTCGGGACTTCGGATGAATGTACAAAAAAGTCATGTCATTATCTCTCGATCGGCACAAGGTTGGAAGGAGCAGATCTTAACAATTATGGGATTCCAAGAGGGCCAACTACCAATGAGGTACTTGGGTCTCCCTCTACTGTCTTCCAGATTGTCTATATCCGATTGTCAACCACTTCTACTGAAAATTGATGCTCGCATTAAAGGATGGGAGGGAATTTCATTATCATATGCTGGACGTATACAAATCATCAAATCGGTACTTTCAGCAATGAGCATCTATTGGGCGTCTGCATTCATCTTACCGAAGGCTATTATTAAACAAATTGAGAAACGGCTCAGAACTTT
>NW_011628043.1:42032-74589 GCF_000512975.1 Sesamum indicum
GTTAGACAGAGGATAATTAGTAGTAATCTTCCCAGTTCTATTAGTACATGTGCACTCTATAGACTGTGGCGTATCCCTTGGTCTGTTGGGGGTACCCCCATTTGATTGTTGTACTTTGTACTCTTTACCCAATTTTGTTTAATGAATCTTACTTTTCCCAAAAAAAAAAAAAAAAAAAATAAATTTTGAAAGTTTTCAGAATTCGACAAAACTTGACCCAAACGTTGGCCTAGGCCCAAGAATTTGTGTGCCAAATTTGCTACGCGTAATAATAGCTACAAGTTTCTATAAAAGGGAAATAAACTTGCTTTAACAAAACCGTGCAAAATAGTTAAATTTTGAACGTTCTCAGAATTCGACGAAATTCACCCAAACGTTGGAATAGACCCAAGAATTTGTGTGGTAAAATTTGCTAATCGTAATAATAACTACAAGTTTGTATAATTGGTAAAGAAACTTTGCTTTAATAAAACCGTGCAAAACAACTAAATTTTGAACGTTTTCAGAATTCGATGAAACTTGACCCAAACGTTGGCCTAGACTTAAGCATTTGTGAGATAAATTTTCTATGCGTAATATTAACTACAAGTTTGTATAAATGGGTAACAAATTTTGCTTTAATAAAATAGAGCCAAACAGCTAAATTTTGAAAGTTTTCAGAATCCGACGAAACTTGACCCAAACGTTGGCCTAGGCCCAAGAATTTGTGTGCCAAATTTGCTAAGCGTAATAATAACTACGAGTTTGTATAAAAGGGAAACAAACTTACTTTATCAATACCGTGCAAAACAACTAAATTTTGAACGTTATGAGTATTCGACGTAATTGATCCAAACGTTGGTATAGACCCAAGAATTTGAGTGGTAAAATTTGCTAAGTGTAATAATAACTACAAGTTTGTATAAATGGTAAACAAACCTTGTTTTAATAAAATCGTGCAAAACAACTAAATTTTGAACGTTCTCAGAATTCGACGAAACTTGACCCAAACGGTTGTCTAAGCCCAAGAATTTGTGTGCCAAATTTTGTAAGCGTTATAATAACTAAAAGTTTGTATAAAAGGGAAACAAACTTGCTTTAACAAACCGTGCAAAACAGTTAAATTTTGAACGTTCTCAGAATTCGACGAAATTGACCTAAATGTTGGTGTAGACCCAATAATTTGTATGGTAAAATTTGCTAAGCGTAATAATAACTACAAGTTTGTATAAATGATAAACAAACCTTGTTTTACTAAAATCGTGCAAAACAACTAAATTTTGAAAGTTTTCAGAATTCGACGAAACTTGACCCAAACGTTGGCCAAGGCCGAAGAATTTGTGTGCCAAATTTGCTAAGCGTAATAATAGCTACAAGTTTCTATAAAAGGGAAACAAACTTGCTTTAACAAAACCGTGCAAAACAGTTAAATTTTGAACGTTCTCAGAATTTGACGAAATTGACCCAAACGTCGGAATAGACTCAAGAATTTGTGTGGTAAAATTTTCTAAGCGTAATAATAGCTACAAGTTTGTATAAATGGTAAACCAACCTTGTTTTAATAAAACCGTGCAAAAGAACTAAATTTTGAACGTTCTCAGAATTCGGCGAAACTTGACCTAAACGGTGGTCTAGGCCCAAGAATTTGTGTGCCAAATTTGTTAAGCGTAATAATAACTACAAGTTTGCATAAATAGTTAACAAATTTTGCTGTAATAAAACCGTGCAAAACAGCTAAATTTTGAACGTTCTCAGAATTCGACCAAACTTGACCAAACGTTGGTCTAAGCCCAAGAATTTATTTGCCAAATTTTCTAAGCATAATAATAACTACGAGTTTGTATAAATGCAAAACAAACTTTGCTTTTATAAAATCGTGCAAATCAACTAAAGTTTTGAACGTTTTTAGAATTCTACGAAACTTGTCTCAAACGTTGGTCTAGACCCAAGAATTTGTGTCGTAAATTTGCTAAGCGTAATAATAAGTACAAGTTTGTATAAATGGGAAACAAACTTTGCTTTAATAAAACTTTGCAACACAGCTAAATTTTAAACGTTCTTAGAATTCGACGAAACTTGACAAGAGCGTTAATCTAAACCCAAGAATTTGTGAGTCAAATTTGCTAAGCGTAATAATAACTACAAGTTTGTATAAAACGGAAACAAACTTGCTTTAACAAAACAAAGCAAAACAGCCAAATTTTGAACGTTCTTAGAATTCGACGAAATTGACCCAAACGTTGGTATAGACCCAAGAATTTTTGTGATAAATTTGCTAAACGTAATAATAACTACAAGTTTGTATAAAAGGAAAACAAGTTTGTAATAATAACTTTTCTTTAATAAAACCGTGCAAAACAGCTAAATTTTGAACGTTCTCAGAATTCGACGAAACTTGACCCAAACGTTGGTTTAGGCCTATGAATTTGTGAGATAAATTTGCTTAGCGTAATAATAACTACAAATTTGTATAAATGGGAAACAAACATTGCTTTAATAAAACCGTGCAAAACAGCTAAATTTTGAACGTTCCCAGAATTCGACGAAACTTGACCCAAACGTTGGTCTAGACACAAGAGTTTGTATGGTAAATTTGCTAAGCGTTATAATAACTACAAGTTTGTATAAAAGGGAAACAAACTTTGCTTTAATAAAACCGTGTAAAACAGCTAAATTATCAACGTTCTCAAAATTCGACAAAAGTTGACCCAAACATTGGTGTAGACCCAAGAATTTTTGTGGTAAATTTGCTAAGAGTAATAATTACTACAAGTTTGTATAAAAGGGAAACAAACTTTGTTTTAGTTAAATCGTGCAAAACCACTAAATTTTGAACGTTCTCAGAATTTGACGAAAGTTGACCCCAACGTTAGTCTAGGCCCAAGAATTTGTGTGCCAAATTTGCAAAGCGTAATAATAGCTACAAGTTTGTATAAAAGGGAAAAAAACTTGCTTTAGGAAAACCGTGCAAAACAACTAAATTTTGAACGTTTTCAAAATTCAACGAAATTGATCCAAACGTTGGTATAGACCCAAGAATTTGTGTGGTAAAATTTGATAAGCGTAATAATAACTACAGGTTTGTATAAATGGTAAGCAAACTTTGCTTTAATAAAATCGTACAAAACAGCTAAATTTTGAACGTTCGCAGAATTCGCCGAAACTTGACCCAAACTTTGGTCTAGACCAAAGAGTTTGTGTGTTAAATTTTGTAAGCATAATAATAACTACAAGTTTGTATAAATTGTAAACAAACTTTGCTCTAATAAAATCGTGCAAAACAGCTAAATTCGGAACGTTCTCAGAATTCGACGAAACTTGACCCAATCGTTGGTCTAGACCCAAGAATTTATGTGCCAAATTTGCTAAGTGTAATAATAACTAAAAGTTTGTATAAATGGGAATCAAACTTTGCTTTGATAAAGCCGTGTAAAACCACTAAATTTTGAACGTTCTCAGAATTCGATGAAACATGACCCAAACGTTGGTCCAGACTTAAGAATTTGTGAGATAAATTTTTAAAGCGTAATAATGACTACAAGTTTGTATAAATGGGAAACAGACTTTGCTTTAATAAAACCGTGCAAAACCGCTAAATTTTGAGCATTCTCAGAATTTGACAAAACTTGACCCAAACGTTAATCTAGACCCAAGAATTTGTGTGGTAAATTTGCTTAGCGTAATAATCACTACAAGTTTGTATAAAAGGGAAACAAAGTTTGCTTTAATATAACTGTGCAAAACAGCTAAATTTTGAACGTTCTCAGAATTCGACGAAATGTGATCCAAGCGTTGGTCTAGGCCCAAGAGTTTGTGTGGTAAATTTTTTAAGCGTAATAATAACTAAAAGTTTGTATAAATGGGAATCAAACATTGCTTTGATAAAACCGTGCAAAACAGCTAAATTTTGAATGTTCTCAAAATTCAACGGAACTTAACCAAAACGTTGGTATAGACCCAAGAATTTGTGTGGTAAATTTGCTAAACGTAATAATAACTACAAGTTTATCTAAACGGTAAACATACTTTGCTTTAATAAAATCGTGCAAAACAGCTAAATTTTGAACGTTCTCAGAATTTGTCGATACTTGACCCAAACGTTGGTCTAGACCTAAGAATTTGTGAGATAAATTTGCTATGCATAATAATAACTACAAGTTTGTGTGAATTGTAAACAAGCGTTGCTTTAATAAAAAACCATGCGAAACAGCTAAATTTTGAACGTTCTTAGAATTCGACGAAACTTGACCCAAACGTTGGTCTAGACCTAAGAATTTGTGAGATAATATCCGATTTAATTGGCCCAATCGTGAGTGGACAAGAGATGTGGAATGGGCATCGAGGAAGTGGAGGGGGAAGCATATTGTTAATGTTGCTTATCGAGCACTACTTGGTGCATGCATTTACCATCTATGGCGAGAGAGGAATTTGAGACGATTTGAGCACACCCATCGGCCGGAAGCTGTATTAGCTGCTTGCATCATTGAAGACGTTAGACAGAGGATAATTAGTATTAATCTTTCCAGTTCGATTAGCACATGTGCACTCTATAGACTTTGGCGTATCCCTTGGTCTGTTGGGGGTACCACCATTTGATTGTTGTACTCTATACTTTGTACTCTGTACTCTTTACCTATTTTTTTAATGAAACTTACACATACCCAAAAAAAAAGAATTTGTGAGATAAATTTGCTAGGCATAATAATAACTACAAGTTTGTATAAATGGAAAACAAACTTTGCTTTAACAAAACCGTCGAAAACTGCTAAATTTTGAACAATCTCAGAATTCGACGAAACTTGACCCTAACGTTGGTCCAGACCTAAGAATTTGTATGATAAATTTTCTAAGCGTAATAATAACTACAAGTTTGTATAAAAGGGAACAAACTTTGCTTTAATAAAACCGTGCAAAACAGCTAAATTTTGAACGTTCTTAGAATTCAACGAAACATGACCCAGATGTTAATCTAGACACAAGAATATGTGTGGTAAATTTTCTACGCGTAATAATAACTACAAGTTTGTATAAAAGAAAAACAAACTTTCCTTTAATAAAACTGTGCAAAACAACTAAATTTTGAACGTTCTCTGAATTCGACGAAACTTTGTATAAATGGGAATCAAACTTTGCTTTGATATAACCGTGCAAAACTGATAAATTTTGAATGTTCTCAGAATTCGACGAAACTTGACACAAACGTTGGTCCAAACCTAAGAATTTGTGAGATAAATTTTCTAAGCGTAATAATAACTACAAGTTTGTATAAATGGTAATCAAACTTTGCTTTGATAAAACCGTGCAAAACAGCTAAATTTTGAATGTTCTCAGAATTCGACGAAACTTGAGCAAAACGCTGGTATGGACCCAAGAATTTGTGTGGTAAATTTTCTAAGCCATTAAATAACTACAAGTTTGTATAAATGGTAAACAAACTTTGCTTTAATAAAACCGTGCAAAACAGCTAAATTTTGAATGTTCTCAGAATGCGACGAAACTTGACCCAAACGATAATCTACAACCAAGAATTTGTGTGGTAAATTTGCTAAGCATAATAATAATTACAAGTTTGTATAAATTGGAATGAAACTTTGCTTTAATAAATCGGGCAAAACAGCTACATTTTGAGCGTTCGTAGAATTCGACGAAACTTGACCAAAACGTTGGTATAGAAGCAATAATTTGTGTGGTAAATTTGCTAAGCTTAATAATAACTACAATTTTGTATAAATGGGAATCAAACATTGCTCTAATAAAAACGTGCAGAATAGCTAAATTTTGAACGTTCTCAGAATTCGACTAAACTTGACCCAAACGTTGGTCCAAACCTACAAATTTGTGAGATAAATTTTCTAAGCTTAATAATAACTACAAGTTTGTATAAATGGGAAACAAACTTTGCTTTAATAAAACCGTGCAAAAGAACTAAATTTTGAGCGTTCTCAGAATTCGATGAAACTTGACCCAAACGTTAATCTAGACCTAAGAATTTGTGTGGTAAATTTGTTAAGCGTAATAATAACTACAGGTTTGTATAAAAGGGCAACAAAATTTAAAACTGTGCAAAACAACTAAATTCTGAACATTCTCTGAATTCGACGAAATTTGACCCAAACGTTGATCTAGACTCAAGAGTTTGTATGATAAATTTGCTAAGCGTAATAATAACTACAAGTTTGTACAAATTGTAAACAAACTTTGCTTTAATAAACCTGTGCAAAACTGCTAAATTTTGAACGTTCTCCGAATTCGACGAAACTTGACCCAAACGTTGGTCCAGACCTAAGAATTTGTAAGATAAATTTTCTAAGCGTAATAATAAATACAAGTTTGTTTAAATGGGAAACAAACTTTGCATTAATAAAAACCTGACCCAAACGTTAATCTACACCCAAGAATTTGTGTGGTAAATTTGCTAAGCGTAATAATAATTACAAGTTTGTATAAATGGGAAACAAACTTTGCTTTAATAAAATCGGGCAAAACAGTTAAATTTTGAAAGTTCTCAGAATTCGACGAAATTTGACCCAAACGTTGGTATAGAACCAAGTATTTGTGTGGTAAATTATGTAAGCATAATAATAACTACAAGCTTGTATAAATTGTAAACAAACTTTACTTTAATAAAATCATGCAAAACTGCTAAACCTTGATCGTTCTCCGAATTCGACGGAATATGACCCAAACGTAGGTCCAGACCTAAGAATTTGTGAGATAAATTTTCTAAGCGTAATAATAACTACAAGTTTGTTTAAATGGAAAACAAACTTTGCTTTAATAAAACCGTGCAAAACTGCTAAATTTTCAACGTTTTCAGAATTCGACGAAACCTGACCCAAACGTTAATCTACACCCAAGAATTTGTGTGGTAAATTTGCTAAGCGTAATAATAACTACAAGTTTGTTTAAATGGAAAACAAACTTTGCTTTAATAAAACCGTGCAAAACTGCTAAATTTTCAACGTTTTCAGAATTCGACGAAACCTGACCCAAACGTTAATCTACACCCAAGAATTTGTGTGGTAAATTTGCTAAGCGTAATAATAACTACAAGTTTGTATATATTGTAAACAAACTTTGCTTTAATAAAACCGTCCAAAACTGCTAAATTCTGAACATTCTCCGAATTCGACGAAACGTTAGTCCAAACCTAAGAATTTGTGTGATAAATTTTCTAAGCGTAATAATAACTACAAATTTGTATAAATGGGAAACAAACTTTGCAAACCTGACCCAAACGTTAATCTACACCCAAGAATTTGTGTGGTAAATTTGCTAAGCGTAATAATAATTACAAGTTTGTATAAATGGGAATCAAACTTTGCTTTAATAAAACCGGGCAAAACAGCTAAATTTTGAGCATTCTCAGAATTGGAAGAAACTTGACCCAAACGCTCGTATAGAACCAAGAATTTGTGTGGTAAACTTGCTAAGCATAATAATAACTACAAGTTTGTATAAATGGGAATCAAACATTGCTCCAATAAAACCGTGCGAAATAACTAAATTTTGAACGTTCTCAGAATTCGACGAAACTTGACCCAAATGTTAATCTAGACACAATATTTGACGATACTTGACCCAAACGTTGGTATAGAACCAAAAATTTATGTGGTAAATTTGGTAAGCGTAATAATAACTACAAGTTTGTATATATTGTAAACAAACTTTGCTTTAATAAAACCGTCCAAAACTGCTAAATTCTGAACATTCTCCGAATTCGACGAAACGTTAGTCCAAACCTAAGAATTTGTGTGATAAATTTTCTAAGCGTAATAATAACTACAAATTTGTATAAATGGGAAACAAACTTTGCTTTATTAAAACCATGCAAAACAGCTAAATTTTGAATGTTCTCAGAATTCGACGAAACTTGACCCAAATGTTAAATCCAGACCCAAGAATTTGTGTGGTAAATTTGGTAAGCGTAATAATAACTAGAAGTTTGTATAAATTGTAAACAAACTTTGTTTTAATAAAACCGTGCAAAACTGCTAAATTTTGAACGTTCTCAGAATTCGACGAAACTCGACCCAAACGTTAGTCCAGACCTAAAAATTTGTGTGGTAAATTGGCAAAATATAATAAAAACTACAAGTTTGTATAAATAGGAAACAAAATTTGCTTTAATAAAACTGTGCAAAACAACTAAATTTTGAAGGTTCTTAGAATTTGACGAAACTTGACCCAAACGTTAATCTAGACACAAGAATTTGTGTGGTAAATTTTCTAAGCGTAATAATAACTATAAGTTTGTATAAAAGGGAAACAAACTTTGCTTTAATAAAACTGTGCAAAACAACTAAATTTTAAACGTTCTAAGAATTCGACGAAACTTGAACCAAACGTTGGTCTAGACCAAAGAGTTTGTTAAGTTAGCTAGGCGTAATAATAACTACAAGTTTGTACAAATGGGAATCACACATTACTCTAATAAAATCGTGCAAAACAGCTAAATTTTGAACGTTCTCGGAATTCGACGAAACTTTATCCAAACATTGGTCTAGACCCAAGAGTTTGTGTGCTAAATTTACTAAGCCTTATAATAACTACAAGTTTGTATAAAAGGGAAACAAACTTTGCCTTAATAAAATCGGGCAAAACAGTTAAATTTTGAACGTTCTCAGAATTCGACGGAACTTGACCCAAACGTTGGTATAGAACCAAGTATTTGTGTGGTAAATTTGCTAAGCGTTAGAATAACTACAAGTATGTATAAAAGGGAAACAAACTTTAACAAAACCTTGCAAAACAGCTAAATTTTGAACGTTCTCAGAATTCGACAAAATTTGACCCAAACGTTGGTCTAGACCCAAGCGTTTGTGTGGTAAATTTGCTAAGCTTTATAATAACTACAAGTTTGTATAAAATGGAAATAAACTTTGCTTTAATAAAATCGGACAAAACAGTTAAATTTTCAACGTTCTCAAAATTCGACGAAACTTGACCCAAACGTTGGTATAGATCCAAGTATTTGTGTGGTAAATTTGGTAAGCCGTAATAATAATTACAAGTTTGTATAAATTGTAAACAAACTTCGCTTTAATAAACTCATGCAAAACTGCTAAATTTTGAACGTTCTCCGAATTCGACGAAATTTGACTCAAACGTAACTCGAGACCTAAGAATTTGTGAGATAAATTTTCTAAGCGTAATAATAAATACAAGTTTGTTTAAATGGGAAACAAACTTTGCTTTAATAAAACCGTGCAAAACACCTAAATTTTGAACGTTTTCAGAATTCGACGAAACCTGACCCAAACGTTAATCTACACCCAAGAGTTTGTGTGGTAAATTTGCTAAGCGTAATAATAATTACAAGTTTGTATAAATAGAAAACAAACTTTGCTTTAATAAAATCGGGCAAAACAGTTAAATTTTGAACGTTCTCAGAATTCGACGAAATTTGACCCAAACGTTGGTATAGAACCAAGTATTTGTGTGGTAAATTTTGTAAGCGTAATAATAACTACAAGTTTGTATAAATTGTAAACAAACTTTGCTTTAATAAAACCATGCAAAACTGCTAAACTTTGATCGTTCTCCGAATTCAACGGAACATGACCCAATCGTAGGTCCAGACCTAAGAATTTGTGAGATAAGTTTTCTAAGCGTAATAATAACTACAAGTTTGTTTAAATAGAAAACAAACTTTGCTTTAATAAAACCGTGCAAAACAGCTAAATTTTAAACGTTTTCAGAATTCGACGAAACCTAACCCAAACGTTAATCTACACACAAGAATTTGTGTGGTAAATTTGCTAAGCGTAATAATAATTACACAAGAATTTGTGTGGTAAATTTGCTAAGCGTAATAATAACTACAAGTTTGTATAAATGGTAATCAAGCATTACTCTAGTAAAACCGTGCGAAATAACTAAATTTTGAACGTTATCAGAATTCGAGAAAACTTGACCCAAATGTTAATCTAGACACAATACTTGACGATACTTGACCCGAACGTTGGTATAGAACGAAGAATTTATGTGGTAAATTTGGTAAGCGTAATAATAACTACAAGTTTGTATATATTGTAAACAAACTTTGTGGTAAATTTGGTAAGCGTAATAATAACTACAAGTTTGTATATATTGTAAACAAACTTTGCTTTAATAAAATCGTCCAAAACTTCTAAATTTTGATCATTCTCCGAATTCGACGAAACTTGACCCAAACGTTAGTCCAGACCTAAGAATTTGTGTGATAAATTTTCTAAGCGTAATAATAACTACAAATTTGTATAAATGGGAAACAAACTTTGTGTGATAAATTTTCTAAGCGTAATAATAACTACAAATTTGTATAAATGGGAAACAAACTTTGCTTTAATAAAACCATGCAAAACAGCTAAATTTTGAACGTTCTCAAAATTCGACGAAACATGACCCAAACGTTAAATCCAGACCCAAGAATTTGTGTGGTAAATTTGGTAAGCGTAATAATAACTTCAAGTTTGTATAAATTGTAAATAAACTTTGTTTTAATAAAACCGTGCAAAACTGCTAAATTTTGAACGTTCTCAGAATTCGACGAAACTCGACCCAAACGTTAGTCCAGACCTAAAAATTTGTGTGGTAAATTTGCAAAATATAATAATAACTACAAGTTTGTATAAATGGGAAACAAACTTTGCTTTAATAAAACTGTGCAAAACAACTAAATTTTGAAGATTCTTAAAATTCGACGAAACTTGACCTAAACGTTAATCTAGACACAAGAATTTGTGTGGTAAATTTTCTAAGTGTAATAATAACTATAAGTTTGTATAAAAGGGAAACAAACTTTGCTTTAATAAAACTATGCAAAACAACTAAATTTTAAACGTTCTAAGAATTCGACGAAACTTGATCCAAACGTTGGTCTAGACCAAAGAGTTTGTGTGGTAAATTTGCTAAGCGTAATAATAACTACAAGTTTGTATAAATGTGAATCACACATTAGTCTAATAGAACCGTGCAAAACAGCTAAATTTTGAACGTTCTCGGAATTCGACGAAACTTTATCCAAACATTGGACTAGACCCAAGAGTTTGTGTGCTAAATTTGCTAAGCGTTATAATAACTACAAGTTTGTATAAAAGGGAAACAAACTTTGCTTTAATAAACCAGGCAAAGCAGTTAAATTTTGAACGTTTTCAGAATTCGATGGAACTTGACCCAAACGTTGGTATAGAACTAAGAATTTGTGTGGTAAATTTGCTAAGCGTAATAATAACTACAAGTTTGTATAAATGGTAAACAAACTTTGCTTTAATAAAACAATGCAAAACAACTAAATTTTGAACGTTCTCAGAATTCGACGATACTTGACCCAAACATTGGTCAAGACCTAAGAATTTGTGAGATAAATTTGCTATGCGTAATAATAACTACAAGTTTGTATAAATGGTAAACAAACATTCCTTTAATAAAACCGTGCCAAACAGCTAAATTTAGAACGTTCTCAGAATTCAACTAAACTTGACCCAAACGTTAATCTAGACACAATAATTTGTGTGGTAAATTTTCTACGCGTAATAATAACTACAAGCTTGTATAAAAGGGGAACAAACTTTGCTTTAATAAAACTGTGCAAAACAACTAAATTTTGAACGTTCTAAAAATTCAACGAAACTTGACCCAAACGTTGGTCAAGACCCAAGAGTTTGTGTGGTAAACTTGCTAAGCGTAATAATAACTATAAGTTTGTATAAATGGGAATCAAACTTTGCTCTAATAAAACCGTGCAAAACAACTAAATTTTGAACGTTCTCAGAATTCTACGAAACTTGACCCAAACGTTAAATCCAGACCCAAGAATTTGTGTGGTAAATTTGCTAAGCGTAATAATAACTACAAGTTTGTATAAATGGGAAACAAACATTGCTTTAATAAAACTGTGCAAAACAACTAAATTTTGAAGGTTCTTATAATTGGACGAAACTTGACTAAAACGTTAATCTAGACACAAGAATTTGTGTGGTAAATTTGCTAAGCGTAATAAATACTATAAGTTTGTATAAAAGGGAAACAAAGTTTGCTTTAATAAAACTGTGCAAAACAACTAAATTTTTAACATTCTAAGAGTTCGACGAAACTTGATTCAAACGTTGGTCTACACCTAAGAGTTTGTGTGGTAAATTTGCTAAGCGTTATAATAACTACAAGTATGTATAAAAGGGAAACAAACTTTAACAAAACCTTGCAAAACAGCTAAATTTTGAACGTTCTCAGAATTCGACAAAATTTGACCCAAACGTTGGTCTAGACCCAAGCTTTTTGTGTGGTAAATTTGCTAAGCTTTATAATAACTACAAGTTTGTATAAAATGGAAACAAACTTTGCTTTAATAAAATCGGGCAAAATAGTTAAATTTTCAACGTTCTCAGAATTCGACGAAAGTTGACCCAAAAGTTGGTATAGATCCAAGTATTTGTGTGGTAAATTTGGTAAGCGTTATAATAATTACAAGTTTGTATAAATTGTAAACAAACTTTGCTTTAATAAAACCGTGCAAAACTGCTAAATTTTGAACGTTCTGCGAATTCGACGAAACTTGACTCAAACGTTTGTCCAGACCTAAGAATTTGTGAGATATATTTTCTAAGCATAATAATAACTACAAGTTTGTTTATATGGGAAACAAACTTTGCTTTTACAAAACCGTGCAAAACAGCTAAATTTTGAACGTTATCAGAATTCGACGAAACTTGACCCAAACGTTAATCTACACCCAAGAATTTGTGTGCTAAATTTGCTAAGCGTAATAATAACTACTAGTTTGTATAAAAGGGAAACAAACTTTTCTTTAATAAAACTGTGCAAAACAACTAAATTTTGAACGTTTTCAGAATTCGACGAAACGTCACCCAAACGTTGGTCTAGATCCAAGAGTTTGTGTGGTAAATTTTCTAAACGTAATAATAACTACAAGTTTGTATAAAAGGGAAACTTTGCTTTAATAAAACGTGCAAAACAGCTAAATTTCGAACGTTCTCAGAATTCGACGAAACTTGACCCAAACGTTGGTCTACGACCATGAATTTGTGTTCCAAATTCGCTAAGCGTAACAATAACTACAAGTTTGTATAAAAGGGAAACAAACTTTAACAAACCGTGCAAAACATTTTGAACATTCTTCGAATTGGACGAAATTGACCCAAAAGTTGGTATAGACCCAAGAATTTGTGTGGTAAATTTGCTAAGCGTAATAATAACTACAAGTTTGCATAAATGCGAAACAAACTTTGCTTTAATAAAACCGTGCAAAAGAACTAAATTTTTGAACGTTCTCAGAATTCGACGATACTTGACCCAAACGTTCGTCTAGACCTAAGAATTTGTGAGATAAATTTGCTAAGTATAATAATAACTACAAGTTTGTATAAATGCGAAACAAACTTTGCTTTAATAAAACCGTGCAAAAGAACTAAATTTTTGAACGTTCTCAGAATTCGACGATACTTGACCCAAACGTTCGTCTAGACCTAAGAATTTGTGAGATAAATTTGCTAAGTATAATAATAACTACAAGTTTGTATAAATGGGAAACAAACTGTGCTTTAATAAAACCATGCAAAACAGCTAAATCTTAAACGTTCTTAGAATTCGACGAAACTTAACCCAAACGTTAATCTAGACACAAGAATTTGTGTGGTAAATTTGCAAGGCATAATAATAACTACAAACTTGTATAAAAGGGAAACAAACTTTGCTTTAATAACTGTGCAAAACAGCTAAATTTAGAACGTTCTCAGAATTCGACGAAACTAGAAGAAAAAGTTGGTACAGACCTAAAAATTTGTGCTATAAAGTTTATAAGCGTAATAATAACTACAAGTTTGTGTAAATGAGAATCAAACTTTGCTTTGATAAAACCGAGCAAAACAGCTAAATTTTGAATATTCTCAGAATTCGACGAAACTTGACCCAAACGTTGGTATAGAACCAAGAATTTGTGTGGTAAATTTGGTAAGCGTAATAATAACTACAAGTTTGTATAAATTGTAAACAAACTTTGCTTTAATAAAACCGTGCAAAACTGCTAAATTTTGAACGTCCTTAGAACTTGACAAAACTTGAACCAAACGTTAGTCCAGACCTAAGAATTTTTGTGATAAATTTTTCAAGCGTAATAATAACTACAAGTTTGTATAAATGGAAAACAAACTTTGCTTTAATAAAACCGTGCAAAACAGCTAAATTTTGAACGTTCTCAAAATTCGACGAAACTTGACCCAAACGTTAATCCAGACCCAAGAATTTGTGTGGTAAATTTGCTAAGCATAATAATAACTACAAGTTTGTATAAATGGGAAACAAACTTTGCTTTAATAAAACAGTGCAAAACAACTACATTTAGAAGGTTCTTAGAATTCGACGAAATTTGACCCAAACTTTAATCTAGACACAAGAATTTGTGTGGTAAATTTCCTAAGCGTATTAATAACTACAAGTTTGTATATAAGGGAAACAAACTTTGTTTTAATAAAACTGTGCAAAACAACTAATTTTTTAACGTTCTAAGAGTTCAACGAAACTTTATCCAAACCTTGGTCTAGAGCAAAGAGTTTGTGTTGTAAATTTGCTAAGCGTAATAATAACTACAAGTTTGTATAAATGGGAATCAAACATTGCTCTAATAAAATCGTGCGAAACAGCTAAATATTGAACGTTCTCAGAATTCGACGATACTTGATCCAAACGTTGGTCTAGACCCAAACGTTTATATGAAAAACAAATTTTACTTTAATAAAACCGTGCAAAGCAGCTAAATTTTGAAATTTATCAGAATTCGACGAAACTTGACCCAAATGTTAATCTACACGCAACAATTTGTGTGGTAAATTTGCTAAGCGTAATAATAACTACAAATTTGTATATAAGGGAAACAAAGTTTGCTTTAATCAAACTGTGCAAAACAACTAAATTTTGAACGTTCTCTGAATTCGACAAAACGTGACCCAAATGCTGGTCTAGACCCAAGAGTTTGTGTGGTAAATTTGCTAAGCGTAATAATAACTACAAGTTTGTATAAATGGTAAACAAACTTTGCTTTAATAAACCGTGCAAAAAAGCTAAATTTTGAACGTTCTTAGAATTCGACGATACTTGACCCAAACGTTGGTCTAGACCTAAGAATTTGTGAGATAAATTTGCTAAACGTAATAATAACTACAAGTTTTTATAAATGGGAAACAAACTTTGCTTTAATAAAACCGTGCAAAACAGCTAAATTTTGAACGTTTTTAGACTTCGACGAAACTTGACCCAAACGTTAATCTAGACACAAGAATTTATGTGGTAAATTTGCTACGCGTAATAATAAGTACAAGCTTGTATAAAAGGGAAACAAACTTTGCTTTAATAAAACTGTGCAAAACAACTAAATTTTGAACGTTCTAAAAATTCGACGAAACTTGACCCAAACGTTGGTCTATACCCAAGAGTTTGTGTGGTAAACTTGCTAAGCGTAATACTAACTATAAGTTTGTATAAAAGGGAATCAAACTTTGCTCTAATAAAACCGTGTAAAACAGCTAAATTTTGAACGTTCTCAGAATTCGACGAAACTTGACCCAAACGTTAGTCCAGACCTAAAAATTGTGTGGTAAATTTGCTAAGCATAATAATAACTACAAGTTTGTATAAATGGGAAACAAAATTTTCTTTAATAAAACTGTGCAAAACAATTAAATTTTATTGGGCTAGTGTACCAATATATTTTTCAAAATATTTTCATCCCCCTTACATCCTACCCAAATGTGTGGAAGGGCACTATCCTATGAACCTAGATTAAAGAAAACGAAATGAGTATGTATAGGTTTGGTTTAATAGCCCTAAGTACTCATCAATATTGTAATATTTTAATACACTGATAGAGATATTCTGGGATATTAGTATAGTCACTACAAGAAACAAAATTTTTATGGTGGAATTCTTAATAAATGTGTCACAAACCCAAATTTGTGACCAAGTGGAAATCGCAAGAGATCCAATCGCAAGATATTTGTGGTGAATATTAGTGCCCATCCCAAAACATTTCAATGGGTGCCCAAGTCTGTTGTGAATGCTGTTATTTTGACAAGGAACGAAACTCAAACTTTGCAACAACAAATGTTTGCAATGACCATTTTTATTAGTGATGGAGAAAATCTAAGCATTTTGTGATGGAATTTGTGTTGCCAAAAGGGCGCGGTATGTTCTCAGAATTTTGTAATGGAATTTCACAACTCAAGATTTGGAATTGGTTTTATTGGGACGGATTGGCATCCAAAGTTTTGCGATGCTTATAGCTTAAGACGCACAATAGGTCATAATGACCAAAGACTAGCAAAAACCAAATAAGAAAAACTCCATTGAAGACTAATCTAATACTGTTCAGGATTGGTCTTAGGGTGGTCCTAGTTTAAATGGGCCTCAATTGGGTCTTTTTTTAAACCTAGGTTTGACCCATGGACCAACTCCGTCAAGGCCCGGTCCAATATTTTTATTTTCTATTAAATCAATGTATTATTTTGGATAATTACTTAAATTTTTCATGTTGAAATGAATAAATCTTAAATTAACACTACAAGAGAGCAACCTTCTGAGATTGAAATATTTTTATCATTAAATTTCACCTTTTAAAGATAGGTTTGAAAGGCGAAAAAAAATTTCATCATAAAATTATAAAATAAAGTTGCAATGTATTGACGGAATATTTGACGGATAGGCATTAAAAAAAGAAAATAGAATATAAAAAATATTCCATCTTTGATTTGGTAATAAAATAAAAAACTTATGATGAAATATTTTCATCTTAGATTCTCAAAATTCGAGACGGAATCACAAAATGTTGTTAAAAATACATTTCTTTTTTATTTTCGTCTTTAATTTTGTTATTATTTTCGTCTTTGTTTCATCTCAAATATGAATCTTGAAGTTTATTCTCTTTTATAAAATCGATCTTTGTTTCTGTCTCAAAATTTTTAATCCTATGTGGGAAAAAAAGACGAAATTGAAACCAATTGATTTTTCCCTAAATCTTTTTTCTTTTTTGGCTAAATACTTTTTAAAAGTTGCTATCCCCAAATTTCATTTTTGACTAACCTAAATCCGCAAATTGCAACTCTCTTACGAGGATGTCTCTTCTCTTTCTTCCTCACCAGTGCGCTGCCATAACAACTCACCGGTGCGCCGTTGATCAACAACTCACCAATGTGCTGCCGAAGTTGAAAGATTCCTTGCTTCTCTCCTCGGAGTTGAAAGAAGGGGATTGCACAGTTAGTTGTGGGTTAAGATAAAGAGCATATCAAACAAAAAGGTTGGCTTCTCTTTTGCTTAGTTTTGCTGGTAAAATTCCGTCTTCATTTTGTCTTTTTTCCCTCTTTTTTACCTTTCTGATCCAAGTAATTAGGGCCAGTAGTTTAATATTGAAATGGATTTGTGATTTCTACTTTCACAAATCGCAAAATTAATGCGATCTCAGAGTTCGATCTCAATTAATGCATAACAGTTACCTCATTTATGGCGTATCGGGGTCTATTTATAGTACACAGTTGTACGGCAAGTACTGGGCCACGTGGCCTCATCTTGCTGATTCACATTCTGATCGAACGGTCGTCATTGTCCGGGTCTTCCGTTGGTTCATGCGATCCGGGTCGGGTCCTCTACGACCCGCCCGATTCAAAATACGCGGATCCTGGTCACGAAAATGACCATAATGCCCTTAATGAAGGGCGTTTCAGTCTTTTTCCGGGGGGGAATATATGTATACCCATCATTACTCCCCCACTTTTTCAAAGTGCAAGTTCGTTGCCTTTGAGGAAGTCGAACCGTCGCGTCCGTCGATCGGCAATCCCTGTGGACGCGTGGCGTGATCCTGTCGGTTGACCTTCGGCGCGTTGTTCCAGAGCGGACCTCTTATAAATACCCCATCATTTGAACTCTCGGCCCACCTCACGCAAAGACTTCTAGCGACCAAGGCTCACAACTACGAGTTCGTATTTGATCTGCGGCTTCCAGAGTCATCCTGCTTTAAGGTACGATGCCTTCTAGCTCTAGCTCGAATTCTAAGTCGCGATCTGGCTCTAAGCCACGATCTGGTTCAGGGTCCTCTTCATCTCATTCTGAATCTACTTCTGGGTCCTCTCCTGAGTCCGGTTCTGGTTCGTCCTCAGGGTCTGGGTCTAGGTCTGTCTCTAGGTCTTCGCATGGGTCGTATTCTACCTCTCCCAAGAGGAACAAGAAGTTTCCTATCACTAAACTTAAGGATGAACAGACTGGGCCTTCGGTCCTTGCCAAGTTTCAGGATCGACTCACCAAAAACCCTTGGGAGGCTGTGGTTAGCAAAGTTAGGGTGCCTGCCCATAAGATTAGGGAAAAATACCATATCCCCTCCGATTTTGATGTTCTCATCCCTGCTACCTTCGATCGCATGCATCGTCCTCCCGAGGGGTTTACTGCTTTTTCTATCAAACACCTCGATGCCAGGCTGCGATTTCCTCTGGCTCCTCCAGTGGCCGCGATTTTGAATAAATTAGGGTTATGCCCTATGCAGCTCTCCCCAAATTCCATTACCCATATCGTCCTTTTCGTTGTAATGATGCGATTCGTAGGTTTGGACCCCAGTTTTGACAATTTTTGGAGTTTGTATTCCTTCACCACCTCGAAGCGGTCTGGTAGTCGAGGTTTTTTCTATCTTTCGGCCAAGCCCGATTGCGGGTATTTGAGCGCCCTGAAGTCGAATGTAGGAGCTTGGTTAGATCGCTACATTTTCATTCGATCTCCTAGTGGTGTCTGGCCTTTTAAGAACGAGTGGACTAAGTATAAACCCCTTCCAAAAATCAGTGGTGGGGGGCTGGAGGGTGACCAAATAAGGAGTCTAACATCTTATAAGTATGATCCCAAGAAGCTTCTCACTGAGAAAGTTTTGCAATTATCTGGGCTCTCTCCAGCGTCCCTTCACATCGAAGAGTCCTTAGGTGATTTTCTTCTTTTGGTCTCGCTTGCTTTCATCGCTGTAGTGTTTGCATTTGCTAACTTCTCACTGCTTGCAGATAGTATAATCATGAGCACGCGCACTGCTATGCGGAGGATCGCGGCCCAGAACAAATCGAGGAAGGGGGGTGAGATCGCCAGTTCCTCAGATCCGAAAGGGAAGGGCAAGGCGGCTGCTGGTGCTCCAGGTTTATCTTCGATCCCACCTCCCTCGGTTCCTTCAAAAGCGCTCGCGATCGCGACCCCCGACGGACAACAGCCCATTGCAGTTGATAGTGAGGATACGCCTTCCGCCCATGGTGATCATCTCGGCTACAACTCTTCGGAGTTAGAACTGGGTCTAGATGAGGCCAGTGGTGACCATGGGGCCGATTAAGGAAGCCAAGGTCCTCCACCTGAGGAGCGATCTAAGAAAAGGAAGCGATCCTCCCCGAAGAAGGGTCATGGGCCCAAATCCAAGTTAGGGCCTAGCGATAAGGGTAAGGGAAAGGAGCTCGCTGAGGCCTCCCACCCTCCTCCTTCCAAATCGCATAGCCCGAGCGTGCTGAGCAGGATGGCTAAGGAAGCCGCAGACAAGACTAGTGTTGAGGAAGATCGGGACAAATTCTTGAGGGTGGCACAGCTCGCCACATGTTGGGAGGATAGCCGGGCAGCTCTTCGAGGCAACGTGCCGCCTCCCGAATGGCAGGACATGTCGAGCTCGTCGTTGTATGGCGAAGCTGGAGGCGATACTTTCGCAGTCTACAACTCATTCGTCTCCGTTCGCGATCAAGGGGCACTTGTAACGAATAGCCCTATTCGGCTTGAGGAGTTCGCAGCCCACTCCATGGTCCAGGTATTCCATCGGCTGGCTTCCTTCACTCTCCCTTCTTTTCTATCATTCATTGCATTCGATTTTGCAGGCCATGACCTTTCTCCGAAGCTTGAGCCTCAAATGCACCCACTATCGGAGGAGTTATATTCAGACTGATCAGAAGGTGCAAGATCTTAGGGCTCAACTGGCCGAACGAGACGAGACGGAACGCAAGCAGGAGGATAATCTGCTGGCCTTGGGAGATGAGGTGCAAAAGCTGCGAGCCGAGCTCGATGTTGCCAAGAAGGAGAGGGAGATTCTTCGTTCTGAACAAGAGGTGGCCCTGGCGGAGGCTAAGAAAGAGGCGTTCGATGCCGGGCGTGAGGTTGGCCTCGTGGAGGGCCACAAGCGTGGGGTGGAGGAAGGCCAAGCCGGTCGCATTCCGGTTGAAGAACATCAGCGAGCTTTGGCCAGTTCCAGGATGTCCGCGGTTCGTGATTTTTTGAAGACTGACACCTTCACGACCGCTCTTGAGATCAAGTCTGCGGACTCATTCACCAAGGGCTATGAGACTTGCCTATCTCAAGTCGAAAAGCTCGGTGGCTTTCATGAGTCTTTTGACCGCAGCAAACTTGACATCTCGCTTGATGGCGAACTCCAACCTCTTCCTCCGGATCCTGAGCTGAAAGATGACGAGTTTATGGTCTTGAGGGACGAGCTAGAGGCGGAAGCTGACGCCTGAACAATCCCGATTCTTCTATTTTTGTGGTAGGATTTTGAGCTGATTGTTCAAACTGTAAATCCTAGAGATTCTTAGGACATCATTTTTTTTGTAAACAGGAGGGCGGGGTGGAATTTTTGATGACCCCTGTATATGACATTTTGTTAAATGAAAAAGAACTTTCGTCAGCTCGCGTATTTTGCTAGCCTTGCGCATTGCATCTTTCTTGGAACATGTCTAGGACGCGTCTTTTTCAGTTCGCGTTTTTCTTGAGTGCGTCTTTTTTCAGATCGCACATTGGACGCGTCTTTTTCAGTTCGCGTTTTTCTTGAGTGCGTCTTTTTCAGATCGCACATTGGACGCGTCTTTTTCAGTTCGCGTTTTTCTTGAGCGCGTCTTTATCAGATCGCACATTGGACGCGTCTTTTTCAATTCGCGTTTTTCTTGAGTGCGTCTTTTTCAGATCGCACATTGGACGCGTCTTTTTCAGTTCGCGTTTTTCTTGAGCGCGTCTTTATCAGATCGCACATTGGACGCGTCTCTTTCAGTTCGCGTTTTTCTTGAGCGCGTCTTTATCAGATCGCACATTGGACGCGTCTTTTTCAATTCGCGTTTTTCTTGAGTGCGTCTTTTTCAGATCGCACATTGGACGCGTCTTTTTCAGTTCGCGTTTTTCTTGAGCGCGTCTTTATCAGATCGCACATTGGACGCGTCTTTTTCAGTTCGCGTTTTTCTTGAGCGCGTCTTTTTCAGATCGCATATCGGACGCGTTATGTAGAGAATAATAATAAAGATGTTGGAAGTCGTACGCATGAATGTGAGCACAAAACAAAGGAAATTTGATAAATATCATTGGGTAAATTATAGTGGTTACAAATGCTCAATAACGCAGTGATTAACATGGACACAACCTTCATAACCTTGGAAATATACAATTGGTGGTCTGCTAGAAGTCTATGCGCGCAACCCATTCTTTAAATGGCCTTTCGCAGGTTCCTTGTTCGATTTCTCGGTTGATGGCCTTTCACAGGCTCCTGGTTCGATCTCTCGATTGATGGCCTTTCACAGGCTCCTGGTTCGATCCCTCGGTTGATGGCCTTTCACAGGCTCCTGGTTCGATCCCTCGGTTGATGGCCTTTCACAGGCTCCTCGCTTCAAGCATAGAACTTCTTCAAATTCTGTATGTTCCAAGGGCGTGGTAAATCGCGACCCTGCATATCCTGCAACCGGTATGTGCCCTTCTTTCTGATCTCAACCACCTTGTACGGGCCTTCCCAGGGCGGCTCCAGCTTTCCCACGTGTTTTGACGCCTCCACTTTTTTCAGCATGAGGTCTCCCACCTGCAATTGGCGGGGTCGAATTCTGCGATTGTGGCTCTTCATCATTAGGCCCGTGTGATGTAAAATTCTGGCATATGCGGCCTCCCTCTTTTCTTCGATGACGGTGAGGTCGAAGCTTCGTTCGGCTTGGTTCGCCTCGGGCTCATACTGCATGACTCTTTGCGATTCCTCCCCAATTTCAGCCGGAATGATGGCTTCGGTTCCGTAAACTAGGCAGAAAGGGGTCTCGCCCGTAGCGGTTCGTGGTGTTGTGCGATAAGCCCATACGACCCCGGGCAGTTCGTCAACCCACGATCCCTTGCTCTCGAGGCGAGTCTTCAAATGTTGCAAGATCGTTCGGTTCGTCACTTGGTCTGTCCGTTCGCTTGAGGGTTCGCAACTGCTGTGAAGTGTTGTGCGATCTTCAGCTCCTTGCACCATTCCGTAATCTTCCTGCCCTGGAACTGCATGCCGTTATCAGATATTAGTATCCGGGGTATACCAAATCTGCATATGATGTTCTTCCATATGAAGTTGATGACTTCCCTCTCCGATATTTTGGCTACTGCTTCCGCTTCGACCCACTTGGAGAAATATTCGACCGCTACAATGATGAATTTCTTTTGGGCTTGTGCGGGCGGAAAAGGTCCTACGATGTCAATTCCCCATTGGTCGAACGGGCATGCTATCTTGATTGGTTCCATCGGGGTCGCGGGCTGATGTATCAAAGAAGCGTATTTCTGGCAACTCTCGCATTTTCTCACCAAGTTCTTGGAATCTTCGACTAGGGTGGGCCAGAAATACCCTTGTCGCATCACCTTCTGAGCTAGCGATCTCGCTCCTGAATGATTGCCGCAGCTTCCTTCGTGTATTTCTCGCATCACGTACAAGGCTCTTTCTCCATCCAAGCATTTCAAGAGAGGGTCGTCCGCTGTTCGTTTGTAGAGCTGACCCTCTAGCAACGTGAATCGGGCGGCTCGAAATTTGACTCTTTTCGACGCCAGTGGATCGTTAGGCAAAGTACCCTCTTCAAGATACCGTATGATCTCGCTCATCCACGATTCTGCCTCTGAGACGACCTGGATTTCTGTTCCACTCGCGAGGGCCGACTGTTCGCGCACTAAGGCAGTGATTTTGCGGTCTCGAATTCCATCCATTGCCGCACCAAATTTTGATAGAGCATCCGCTTTGTCGTTTTCTGCTCGGGGAACTTGTGAAACGGAACATCCACTAAACTTTCCCATCAATCGCTACACGATCTCTTTATAACGTGTCATGGTTCTCTCTCTCGTCTCATATGCTCCTTCAATCTGCATAGCGATCAGCTGTGAATCGGTAAAAACCTCCAGATCACGAGCACCTGCCTCATATGCTATCTCCAGTCCTAGTACCAATGCCTCGTATTCCACTTCATTATTTGTCACCAGGAATGATAGGCGAGCTGCAACTTCTATCTCGACTCCCTTGGGTCCTTGGATCAGCACGCCTGCTCCTCCGTTGTTCGCATTAGAAGACCCATCAACATGCAACATCCATTTCGAACAGGTGTGATCGGAGGCGTCGGGTTCCTTCGGGTCGCTGGACAACTCTGTGATGAAGTCTGCGAGCACCTGTGCCTTCTGGGCTGTCTTGGGCTGGTACTCAATATCATGTTGCCCCAATTCGACCACCCATTTGATTAATCTTCCGGAGGCTTCCGGTCGCGACATCACATGCTTAAGGGGGTGGTTCGTCAGCACCACCACTTTATCCGACTGAAAATATGGTCGTAGTTTTCGGGCAGTTACTACTAATGCGAGGGCGAGTTTTTCCATCTCTGAATACCGCAATTCTGCCCCCTGGAGCATTTTACTGACATAGTAGACTGGATTCTGACTGTTAGCCTCCTTTCTCACCAGCACGGAGCTGACCGCGTTCTCGGACACTCCAAGGTACAAGAATAACGTCTCTCCACTTTTAGGATTTGCAAGCAACGGAGGTTTGGTGAGATACTCCTTTAGTTCTTGCAAAGCCTGCTCGCATTCTGGAGTCCACGCGAAACTCTTGGGTTTCCTCAAGGCTTTGAAAAATGGTAAGCTTCTGTCTGCCGATCGCGATATGAACCTGCTCAAAGATGCGATCTTTCCCGTAAGCTTCTGCATCTCCTTGATCGAACTCGGCGATCTCAGGCCCATAATGGCTTGGATCTTTTCTGGGTTCGCCTCTATTCCGCGTTCACTGATCATATACCCCAGAAATTTTCCCCCAGTCACACCAAAAGTACATTTGTCCGGGTTGAGTTTCATTCCGTGCGACCTCATTATGCTGAACGCCTGAGAGAGGTCTTTGATGTGGTCCTGCGATCTCTTACTCTTGACCAGCATGTCATCGACATATACCTCCATGGTTTTTCCGAGCAGATCGCCGAACATCTTATTAACCAATCGTTGGTAGGTTGCGCCCGCGTTCTTCAGTCCGAATGGCATCATGTTGTAGCAATAAATCCCCTTATCTGTGACGAAGGAAGTTTTGTCTCTATCTTCCTCTGCCATTTGGATCTGATGATATCCTTGGTATGCATCCATCATCGAGAAGAGCTCGTATCCTGCGGTCGAATCAACCATGGTGTCGATCCGAGGTAACAGGTACGGGTCTTTCGGGCAGGCTTTGTTCAGGTCGGTGAAATCTACACACATTCGCCATTTTCCTGAAGATTTCGGGACAAGAACTACATTAGAAAGCCAATTCGTGTACTGGACCTCCGATACATATCCGGCTTTCAGCAGCTTCTCGACCTCTTGCCTGATAGCATCGTTCTTATCATTGCTAAAAGTTCTTTTCCTCTGCTGCACAGGTCGAGCCATCGGGTCTACATTCAATCGGTGTACAATGACCTCCGGGTCAATCCCGGTGAAATCCGACGGACTCCATGCAAACATGTCCGCGTTCTTCCGTAGGAAGTCAATCATGGCCATCTCTCCCTCGTTCATGTGGGATCCTATCCGGGTCGTTTTGCTGGGATCCTCTGTTGCGAGCTGAATAGCCTTGTATTCCTCACTGGGCTTCAAGTGTTCGGCTTCGTACGGTCGAGGTTCCGCGTCCTCCCTAATTTTTTGCTTCTTCGACCTTGGCTCTCCTTTTATCGACAAGTTGTAACATTTTTGAGCCTCCTTTTGGTCGCATGACACTTCCCCGATTCCGTATTCAGTGGGAAATTTCATCTTCATATGGTACGTAGAGATGACCGCCCAGAATGAGTTCAGTCCCGGCCGACCCAGTATGACATTGTATGTGAACGGGGTATCGACCACCAAGAATTTGACCATCAGAGTTTTTCTTTTCGGCTCCTCGCCCATGGACACTGGCAGCTCAATCGTCCCTAGCGAGGCCACTTCGCTTCCTCCAAAGCCGACTAGCGGGGTCTTTACGTGTTCGAGCCTCGCGTTCTCCAGCCCCATCCGATCTACCACATTTTTGAAGATTATGTCCGCTGAGCTCCCGCTGTCAATCAACACTTTGTGGACGGTGAAGTTCGCAATATCAAGCTTGACGACCATGGGGTCGTTCTGTTCTCCACCATCCTCCAATCTGTCTGAGCTATTGAATGAGATGGCCTCTTCGTCCTCCACCTTTAGCACAAATTCCTTTTCTCGAACCGATCCGGCCATTCGAGCGCATCTCTTCCGTGTTCGGCCCGAATCTCCCGCGGTCGGTCCTCCCGCAATCGTATATATAACGCCCTTGGTGGGTGCATTGTTCCCGCCCGTCGGGGCTAGGTCAGTTCTTGATGGGCCCGGGTTCCTGTCGCGATCACGGCTTCTCGACCTGCTCCTCCTTCCTTCCCCACCGATTTTACAATTCGGGGGCACGCGATCTCGGAAATGCCCCTGTCTAACAAGTCTTTCGATCTCATCTTTCAACTGATAGCACTCCTCTGTATTGTGCCCCCTCTCCCGGTGGAAACGGCAGTATTTGTTAGAAGTTTTCTTGGAGGGAGTGTACCTCGTGTGTCTTGGCCACTTCAGCACGTCGGCGTTCTCTACCATCATCAGGGCTTTCTCTCGAGACATAGCTAAAGGAGTGTAATTGTGATACTTCGGCACGTACTTGGGCTCCTTCCGTTTCTCTGTTTTAGGCTTGTCGTTGGCTCCTCCCCTGCCCTCTTGAGGTCGCCTAGGGATGTACTCTCGCTCCCTTCGTTCCGAATCTTTCACCGCGTTCATCTCTTCTTCGTCGATATATTTCTGTGCTAGCGCCATCAATTGCTCGACATCGAAGGGCGGATCTCGTGCGAGGGCGGAAGCGAAAGAGCCCTTCCTGAGGCCGTGAATGAGAATGCTCACGAGCATATCGATCCTTAACTCCTGCACCTCCAGAGTCTCATTGTTAAACCGACCCATGAAGTTTTTCAGCGTTTCATCTTCTCTCTGCCGGATGTTGAATAGATGTGTAGCGGACCTCTTTTGTTTCTTCCTGCTCGCAAAATGGAAGTTGAATTTTTGCACGAGCTGTTCGTAGGATTCGATGCTTCCTCGGGGCGGTTTGTGAACCACTCTTGAGCTTTCCCTGTGAGTGTGGTCGCAAACAATTTTGCCATTATCGGGGCTGATTGTCCGTACAGATTCATCACCATTTCGAAGGCGGCCACGTGCTCCTGGGGGTCTCTCATCCCATCATATCTCCTCAGATCGGGTACCCGGAACCCCGGCTCGACAGTTTCAACGAGGATGTCGTTACAGAAAGGGGAGTTCTTGTTCTGCGAGACGATCTCCCCTCGCTTCTTGAGCTCATCGATCTGCTTATTCAAGCTGTGTATTTGTTTACCCACGCTTTCTACTTCGGCCCGGGATATCACGGGCTCCCTTCTCTTCATGCGCCCGTGGCTGCTAGAACCTGCATCGGATGATGCCGGTCGCTTGCTCTGATGTTCCTGTTCCCCTTGCACCCTTGATTCTCTTATTGGTTCCACATTCTCAAATAACTGCCTTCTAGCAGTTTCCTTGACCAGGGGGGTCGCTGTTCTCCTTTCGTATTCCACGATTGCTTTTCGACTTGCCTCCTCTATCATTCTTTGCAACTCGTCTTGAGTGATTTGAATGGTTGCACCTGTTCCTCTCCTGGGTGTCTCCTCTTCCGCAGCATTTCTCCTCGATGAACCTTCCATCATGAAAAAGAATTCTCAGATGTTCCCACAGACGGCGCCAACTGATCCGGGTCGAATTATTCGATCTCCTGAGACGGTCTCACCAAAGATTGACTAATTCCTCCGAATCAGATTTTGGATCCCCTGAGAATAAAACACGAACCGTGAGCTCGTCGGGCACGTCCCCGACAATGACCCTCCGACGCTTAAGTTAGGTTGATCGAGTGAAATGTATGCGATCTCAGAGTTCGATCTCAATTAATGCATAACAGTTACCTCATTTATGGCGTATCGGGGTCTATTTATAGTAAACAATTGTACGGCAAGTACTGGGCCACGTGGCCTCATCTTGCTGATTCACATTCTGATCGAACGGTCGTCATTGTCCGGGTCTTCCGTTGGTTCATGCGATCCGGGTCGGGTCCTCTGCGACCCGCCCGATTCAAAATACGCGGATCCTGGTCGCGAAAATGACCATAATGCCCTTAATGAATGGGAAACAAACTTTGCTTTAATAAAATCGGGCAAAACAGTTAAATTTTGAAGGTTCTCAGAATTCGACGAAATTTGACCCAAACGTTGGTATAGAACCAAGTATTTGTGTGGTAAATTATGTAAGCATAATAATAACTACAAGCTTGTATAAATTGTAAACAAACTTTACTTTAATAAAATCATGCAAAACTGCTAAACCTTGATCGTTCTCCGAATTCGACGGAATATGACCCAAACGTAGGTCCAGACCTAAGAATTTGTGAGATAAATTTTCTAAGCGTAATAATAACTACAAGTTTGTTTAAATGGAAAACAAACTTTGCTTTAATAAAACCGTGCAAAACAGCTAAATTTTCAACGTTTTCAGAATTCGACGAAACCTGACCCAAACGTTAATCTATACCCAAGAATTTGTGTGGTAAATTTGCTAAGCGTAATAATAATTACAAGTTTGTATAAATGGGAATCAAACTTTGCTTTAATAAAACCGGGCAAAACAACTAAATATTGAGCGTTCTCAGAATTGGAAGAAACTTGACCCAAACGCTCGTATAGAACCAAGAATTTGTGTGGTAAACTTGCTAAGCGTAATAATAACTACAAGTTTGTATAAATGGGAATCAAACATTGCTCCAATAAAACCGTGCGAAATAACTAAATTTTGAACGTTCTCAGAATTCGACGAAACTTGACCCAAATGTTAATCTAGACACAATATTTGACGATACTTGACCCAAACGTTGGTATAGTATCAAGAATTTATGTTGTAAATTTGGTAAATGTAATAATAACTACAAGTTTGTATATATTGTAAACAAACTTTGCTTTAATAAAACCGTCCAAAACTGCTAAATTCTGAACATTCTCCGAATTCGACGAAACGTTAGTCCAAACCTAAGAATTTGTGTGATAAATTTTCTAAGCGTAATAATAACTACAAATTTGTATAAATGGGAAACAAACTTTGCTTTATTAAAACCGTGCAAAACAACTAAATTTTGAAAGTTTTCAGAATTCGACGAAACTTGACCCAAATGTTAAATCTAGACCCTAGAATTTGTGTGGTAAATTTGGTAAGCGTAATAATAACTACAAGTTTGTATAAATTGTAAACAAACTTTGTTTTAATAAAACCGTGCAAAACTGCTAAATTTTGAACGTTCTAAGAATTCGACGAAACTCGACCCAAACGTTAGTCCAGACCTAAAAATTTGTGGGGTAAATTTGCAAAATATAATAAAAACTACAAGTTTGTATAAATGGGAAACAAACTTTGCTTTAATAAAACGGTGCAAAACAACTAAATTTTGAAGGTTCTTAGAATTCGACGAAACTTGACCCAAACGTTAATCTAGACATAAGAATTTGTGTGGTAAATTTTCTAAGCGTAATAATAACTATAAGTTTGTATAAAAGGGAAACAAACTTTGCTTTAATAAAACTGTGCAAAACAACTAAATTTTAAACGTTCTAAGAATTCGACGAAACTTGAACCAAACGTTGGTCTAGACCAAAGAGTTTGTGTGTTAAGTTTGCTAGGCGTAATAATAACTACAAGTTTGCACAAATGGGAATCACACATTACTCTAATAAAACCGTGCAAAACAGCTAAATTTTGAACGTTCTCGGAATTCGACGAAACTTTATCCAAACATTGGTCTAGACCCAAGAGTTTGTGTGCTAAATTTACTAAGCGTTATAATAACTACAAGTTTGTATAAAAAGGGAAACAAACTTTGCCTTAATAAAATCGGGCAAAACAGTTAAATTTTGAACGTTCTCAGAATTCGTCGGAACTTGATCCAAACGTTGGTATAGAACCAAGAATTTGTGTGGTAAATTTGCTAAGCGTTATAATAACTACAAGTATGTATAAAAGGGAAACAAACTTTAACAAAACCTTGCAAAACAACTAAATTTTGAACGTTCTCAGAATTCGACAAAATTTGACCCAAACGTTGGTCTAGACCCAAGCGTTTGTGTGGTAAATTTGCTAAGCTTTATAATAACTACAAGTTTGTATAAAATGGAAACAAACTTTGCTTTAATAAAATCGGACAAAACAGTTAAATTTTCAACGTTCTCAAAATTCGACGAAACTTGACCCAAACGTTGGTATAGATCCAAGTATTTGTGTGGTAAATTTGGTAAGCCGTAATAATAATTACAAGTTTGTATAAATTGTAAACAAACTTCGCTTTAATAAACCCATGCAAAACTGCTAAATTTTGAACGTTCTCCGAATTCGACGAAATTTGACTCAAACGTTGGTCGAGACCTAAGAATTTGTGAGATAAATTTTCTAAGCGTAATAATAAATACAAGTTTGTTTAAATGGGAAACAAACTTTGCTTTAATAAAACCGTGCAAAACACCTAAATTTTAAACGTTTTCAGAATTTGACGAAACCTGACCCAAACGTTAATCTACACCCAAGAATTTGTGTGGTAAATTTGCTAAGCGTAATAATAATTACAAGTTTGTATAAATAGAAAACAAACTTTGCTTTAATAAAATCGGGCAAAACAGTTAAATTTTGAACGTTCTCATAATTCGACGAAATTTGACCCAAACGTTGGTATAGAACCAAGTATTTGTGTGGTAAATTTTGTAAGCGTAATAATAACTACAAGTTTGTATAAATTGTAAACAAACTTTGCTTTAATAAAACCATGCAAAACTGCTAAACTTTGATCGTTCTCCGAATTCAACGGAACATGACCCAAACGTAGGTCCAGACCTAAGAATTTGTGAGATAAGTTTTCTAAGCGTAATAATAACTACAAGTTTGTTTAAATAGAAAACAAACTTTGCTTTAATAAAACCGTGCAAAACAGCTAAATTTTAAACGTTTTCAGAATTCGACGAAACCTAACCCAAACGTTAATCTACACACAAGAATTTGTGTGGTAAATTTGCTAAGCGTAATAATAATTACAAGTTTGTATAAATGGGAATCAAACTTTGCTTTAATAAAACCGGGCAAAACAGCCAAATTTTGAGCGTTCTCAGAATTGGAAGAAACTTGACCCAAACGCTCGTATAGAACCAAGAATTTGTGTGGTAAATTTGCTAAGCGTAATAATAACTACAAGTTTGTATAAATGGTAATCAAGCATTGCTCTAGTAAAACCGTGCGAAATAACTAAATTTTGAACGTTCTCAGAATTCGAGGAAACTTGACCCAAATGTTAATCTAGATACAATACTTGACGATACTTGACCCGAACGTTGGTATAGAACCAAGAATTTATGTGGTAAATTTGGTAAGCGTAATAATAACTACAAGTTTGTATATATTGTAAACAAACTTTGCTTTAATAAAACCGTCCAAAACTTCTAAATTTTGATCATTCTCCGAATTCGACGAAACTTGACCCAAACGTTAGTCCAGACCTAAGAATTTTTGTGATAAATTTTCTAAGCGTAATAATAACTACAAATTTGTATAAATGGGAAACAAACTTTGCTTTAATAAAACCATGCAAAACAGCTAAATTTTGAACGTTCTCAAAATTCGACGAAACTTGACCCAAACGTTAAATCCAGACCCAAGAATTTGTGTGGTAAATTTGGTAAGCGTAATAATAACTTCAAGTTTGTATAAATTGTAAACAAACTTTGTTTTAATAAAACCGTGCAAAACTGCTAAATTTTGAACGTTCTCAGAATTCGACGAAACTCAACCCAAACGTTAGTCCAGACCTAAAAATTTGTGTGGTAAATTTGCAAAATATAATAATAACTACAAGTTTGTATAAATGGGAAACAAACTTTGCTTTAATAAAACTGTGCAAAACAACTAAATTTTGAAGATTCTTAAAATTCGACGAAACTTGACACAAACGTTAAGTTTGTATAAAAGGGAAACAAACTTTCCTTTAATAAAACTGTGCAAAACAACTAAATTTTAAACGTTCTAAGAATTCGACGAAACTTGATCCAAACGTTGGTCTAGACCAAAGAGTTTGTGTGGTAAATTTGCTAAGCGTAATAATAACTACAAGTTTGTATAAATGGGAATCACACATTACTCTAATAAAACCGTGCAAAACAGCTAAATTTTGAACGTTCTCGGAATTCGACGAAACTTTATCCAAACATTGGACTAGACCCAAGAGTTTGTGTGCTAAATTTGCTAAGCGTTATAATAACTACAAGTTTGTATAAAAGGTAAACAAACTTTGCTTTAATAAACCAGGCAAAGCAGTTAAATTTTGAACGTTCTCAGAATTCGATTGAACTTGACCCAAACGTTGGTATAGAACTAAGAATTTGTGTGGTAAATTTGCTAAGCGTAATAATAACTACAAGTTTGTATAAATGGTAAACAAACTTTGCTTTAATAAAACAATGCAAAACAACTAAATTTTGAACGTTCTCAGAATTCGACGATACTTGACCCAAACATTGGTCTAGACCTAAGAATTTGTGAGATAAATTTGCTATGCGTAATAATAACTACAAGTTTGTATAAATGGTAAACAAACATTGCTTTAATAAAACCGTGCAAAACAGCTAAATTTAGAACGTTCTCAGAATTCAACGAAACTTGACCCAAACGTTAATCTAGACATAATAATTTGTGTGGTAAATTTTCTACGCGTAATAATAACTACAAGCTTGTATAAAAGGGAAACAAACTTTGCTTTAATGAAACTGTGCAAAACAACTAAATTTTGAACGTTCTAAAAATTCAACGACACTTGACCCAAACGTTGGTCAAGACCCAAGAGTTTGTGTGGTAAACTTGCTAAGCGTAATAATAACTATAAGTTTGTATAAATGGGAATCAAACTTTGCTCTAATAAAACCGTGCAAAACAGCTAAATTTTGAACGTTCTCAGAATTCGACGAAACTTTTTTTGGGTAAATGTAAATTTCATTAATAAAGAGTAATGGTACAGTACAACATGGTACAACATGGGATTATCAACTGGTTTCTCCCTCTACCCAAGGGATACGCCATAATCTATACAATGCTCGTGTACTGACTGACGATGCTAAATCAACGCTAAGAATCCTCTGTCTGACGTCATTGATGATTAGTATGCTCAATGGGGCCGGTGTCCGCTCAGTATGATCAAATCTCCTCAAGTCCCCCTCCTTCCATATGTGGTAGACGCACGCCGCCAGTAGTGTACGGTAAGCTCTATTAATAATGTGCT
>NW_011628043.1:78967-101436 GCF_000512975.1 Sesamum indicum
CTAAGCGTAATAATAACTACAAGTTAGTATAAAAGGGAAACAAACTTGTTTTAATATAACCGTGAAAACCGCTAAATTTTGAACGTTCTCAGAATTTGACGAAACTTGACCCAAACGTTGGTTTAGACCCAAGCATTTGTGTTGTAAATTTGCTAAGCGTAATAATAACTACAAGTTAGTATAAAAGGGAAACAAACTTGTTTTAATAAAACCGTGCAAAACAGTTAATTTTTGAGCATTCTCAGCATTGGACGAACTTGACCCAAATGTAGGTCTAGACCCAAGAGTTTGTGTGTTAAATTTTCTAAGCGTAATAATAACTACAAGTTACTATAAAAGGGAAACAAACTTGTTTTAATATAACCGTGAAAACAGCTAAATTTTGAACGTTCTCAGAATTTGACGAAACATGTCCCAAACGTTGGTCTAGACCCAAGCATTTGTGGGTTGTTGCTGTGCAAAGCCCCCGGCGGAGGAGGAGGAGGTGTGATTATTCTCCCACACACAGCCGGTCGACGCTGAAGTGTCGCTGCCATTCCGGTTCCAAGACTCGTCGTCGCCTGTGTTGTGCGTCTCCGGCATACCTGTTTCAGCTCGCGAACAAACGGATGTTCGTCAACATTCAAGCTTTCCGCCGGCAGCCGCGACTTCTCAATCCCAAATCGAGCCTCCCATCGTTGTTTCAGTTCGTTCAGAGCATCCATGGCCTGTGAGTCGCCATGGTCGATTACCTTGTGTGCGAGAGTGAGGAACTCGTCCAAGTTGAAGTCGCGTGGAGACGAAGACGAAGACCCATTTCCGCCATTGTTGACGGCGCGAGACCTCAGTTCCAGATCCGGCTGTTCATCGCCCATTTCTTCTCCATTTCTCGTCACCGACGTTCCTTCCACCTCCACAGGCGTTGGGCTGCCATGGGAGACACCTTCAGTCGCCGGATCAGAGGAGGCCGGCTCTTCTTCTTCCATGGCGAGTTCTTCTTCGCGCAGCAACTGTTCATCTTCCTCCCCTCCATCTCCGGCCACCGGACGGCTGTCGTCGTCCTCACCACCAAAGTCGTCGCCGGCCGGCGCTTCTCCTCCATCGCCGGTCGGAGTTTTCATGGGGAAGACAATAGTGTGTGTGATTGGTGGTGTAGTAGTGTGTGTAGTAGGGAGAGAATTTTTAGTGAGAGAATTTTTGCATCTTAGGAAATTTAACACAACTTTGGGTCTTCTGTGGTAAATTTAATTCGACGAAACTTGACCCAAACGTTAAATCCAGACCCAAGAATTTGTGTGGTAAATTTGCTAAGCGTAATAATAACTACAAGTTTGTATAAATGGGAAACAAACTTTGCTTTAATAAAACTGTGCAAAACAACTAAATTTTGAAGGTTCTTATAATTGGACGAAACTTGACTAAAACGTTAATCTAGACACAAGAATTTGTGTGATAAATTTGCTAAGCGTAATAAATACTATAAGTTTGTATAAAAGGGAAATAAAGTTTACTTTAATAAAACTGTGCAAAACAACTAAATTTTTAACATTCTAAGAGTTCGACGAAACTTGATTCAAACGTTGGTCTACACCTAAGAGTTTGTGTGCTAAATTTGCTAAGCGTTATAATAACTACAAGTATGTATAAAAGGGAAACAAACTTTAACAAAACCTTGCAAAACAGCTAAATTTTGAACGTTCTCAGAATTCGACAAAATTTGACCCAAACGTTGGTCTAGACCCAAGCTTTTTTGTGGTAAATTTGCTAAGCTTTATAATAACTACAAGTTTGTATAAAATGGAAACAAACTTTGCTTTAATAAAATCGGGCAAAACAGTTAAATTTTCAACGATCTCAGAATTCGACGAAAGTTGACCCAAAAGTTGGTATAGATCCAAGTATTTGTGTGGTAAATTTGGTAAGCGTAATAATAATTACAAGTTTGTATAAATTGTAAACAAACTTTGCTTTAATAAAACCGTGCAAAACTGCTAAATTTTGAACGTTCTGCGAATTCGACGAAACTTGACTCAAACGTTTGTCCAGACCTAAGAATTTGTGAGATATATTTTCTCAGCATAATAATAACTACAAGTTTATTTATATGGGAAACAAACTTTGCTTTTACAAAACCGTGCAAAACAGCTAAATTTTGAACGTTATCAGAATTCGACGAAACTTGACCCAAACGTTAATCTATACCCAAGAATTTGTGTGCTAAATTTGCTAAGTGTAATAATAACTACAAGTTTGTATAAAAGGGAAACAAATTTTTCTTTAATAAAACTGTGCAAAACAACTAAATTTTGAACGTTTTCAGAATTCGACGAAACGTGACCCAAACGTTGGTCTAGATCCAAGAGTTTGTGTGGTAAATTTTCTAAACGTAATAATAACTACAAGTTTGTATAAAAGGGAAACTTTGCTTTAATAAAATGTGCAAAACAGCTAAATTTCGAACGTTCTCAGAATTCGACGAAGCTTGACCCAAACGTTGGTCTACGACCATGAATTTGTGTTCCAAATTCGCTAAGCGTAACAATAACTACAAGTTTGTATAAAAGGGAAACAAACTTTAACAAACCGTGCAAAACATTTTGAACATTCTTCGAATTGGACGAAATTGACCCAAAAGTTGGTATAGACCCAAGAATTTGTGTGGTAAATTTGCTAAGCGTAATAATAACTACAAGTTTGCATAAATGCGAAACAAACTTTGCTTTAATAAAACCGTGCAAAAGAACTAAATTTTTGAACGTTCTCAGAATTCGACAAAAGTTGACCCAAACGTTGGTCTAGACCCAAGAGTTTTTGTAGTAAATTTTCTTAGCGTAATAATAACTACAAGTTTGTATAAATCGGAATCAAACATTGCTTTGATAAAACCGTTCAAAACATCTAAATTTTGAACGTTATCAGAATTTGACGATACTTGACCCAAACGTTCGTCTAGACCTAAGAATTTGTGAGATAAATTTGCTAAGTATAATAATAACTACAAGTTTGTATAAATGGGAAACAAACTGTGCTTTAATAAAACCATGCAAAACAGCTAAATTTTGAACGTTCTTAGAATTCGACGAAACTTAACCCAAACGTTAATCTAGACACAAGAATTTGTGTGGTAAATTTGCAAGGCATAATAATAACTACAAACTTGTATAAAAGGGAAACAAACTTTGCTTTAATAACTGTGCAAAACAGCTAAATTTAGAACGTTCTCAGTATTCGACGAAACTAGAAGCAAAAGCTGGTACAGACCTAAAAATTTGTGCGATAAATTTTAAAAGCGTAATAATAACTACAAGTTTGTATAAATGAGAATCAAACTTTGCTTTGATAAGACCGAGCAATACAGCTAAATTTTGAACATTCTCAGAATTCGACGAAACTTGACCCAAACGTTGGTATAGAACCAAGAATTTGTGTGGTAAATTTGGTAAGCGTAATAATAACTACAAGTTTGTATAAATTGTAAACAAACTTTGTTTTAAAAAAACCATGCAAAACTGCTAAATTTTGAACGTCCTTAGAATTTGACAAAACTTGACCCAAACGTTAGTCCAGACCTAAGAATTTTTGTGATAAATTTTCCAAGCGTAATAATAACTACAAGTTTGTATAAATGGAAAACAAACTTTGCTTTAATAAAATCGTGCAAAACAGCTAAATTTTGAACGTTCTCAAAATTCGACGAAACTTGACCCAAACGTTAATCCAGACCCAAGAATTTGTGTGGTAAATTTGCTAAGCATAATAATAACTACAAGTTTGTATAAATGGGAAACAAACTTTGCTTTAATAAAACAGTGCAAAACAACTACATTTAGAAGGTTCTTAGAATTCGACGAAATTTGACCCAAACGTTAATCTAGACACAAGAATTTGTGTGGTAAATTTCCTAAGCGTATTAATAACTACAAGTTTGTATATAAGGGAAACAAACTTTGTTTTAATAAAACTGTGCAAAACAACTAATTTTTTAACGTTCTAAGAGTTCGACGAAACTTTATACAAACCTTGGTCTAGAGCAAAGAGTTTGTGTTGTAAATTTGCTAAGCGTAATAATAACTACAAGTTTGTATAAATGGGAATCAAACATTGCTCTAATAAAATCGTGCGAAACAGCTAAATGTTGAACGTTCTCAGAATTCGACGATACTTGACCCAAACGTTGGTCTAGACCCAAACGTTTATATGAAAAACAAATTTTACTTTAATAAAACCGTGCAAAGCAGCTAAATTTTGAACATTATTAGAATTCGACGAAACTTGACCCAAATGTTAATCTACACGCAACAATTTGTGTGGTAAATTTGCTAAGCGTAATAATAACTACAAATTTGTATATAAGGGAAACAAAGTTTGCTTTAATCAAACTGTGCAAAACAACTAAATTTTGAACGTTCTCTGAATTCGACAAAACGTGACCCAAATGCTGGTCTAGACCCAAGAGTTTGTGTGGTAAATTTGCTAAGCGTAATGATAACTACAAGTTTGTATAAATGGTAAACAAACTTTGCTTTAATAAACCGTGCAAAAAAGCTAAATTTTGAACGTTCTTAGAATTCGACGATACTTGACCCAAACGTTGGTCTAGACCTAAGAATTTGTGAGATAAATTTGCTAAACGTAATAATAACTACAAGTTTTTATAAATGGGAAACAAACTTTGCTTTAATAAAACCGTGCAAAACAGCTAAATTTTGAACGTTTTTAGACTTCGACGAAACTTGATCCAAACGTTAATCTAGACACAAGAATTTATGTGGTAAATTTGCTACGCGTAATAATAACTACAAGCTTGTATAAAAGGGAAACAAACTTTGCTTTAATAAAACTGTGCAAAACAACTAAATTTTGAACGTTCTAAAAATTCGACGAAACTTGACCCAAACGTTGGTCTATACCCAAGAGTTTGTATGGTAAACTTGCTAAGCGTAATACTAACTATAAGTTTGTATAAAAGGGAATCAAACTTTGCTCTAATAAAACCGTGTAAAACAGCTATATTTTGAACGTTCTCAGAATTCGACGAAACTTGACCCAAACGTTAGTCCAGACCTAAAAATTTGTGTGGTAAATTTGCTAAGCATAATAATAACTACAAGTTTGTATAAATGGGAAACAAACTTTGCTTTAATAAAACTGTACAAAACAACTAAATTTTATTGGGCTAGTGTACCAATATATTTTTCAAAATATTTTCATCCCCCTTACATCCTACCCAAATGTGTGGAAGGGCACTATCCTATGAACCTAGATTAAAGAAAACGAAATGAGTATGTATAGGTTTGGTTTAATAGCCCTAAGTACTCATCAATATTGTAATATTTTAATACACTGATAGAGATATTCTGGGATATTAGTATAGTATAGTCACTAAACAAAATTTTTATGGTGGAATTCTTAATAAATGTGTCACAAACCCAAATTTGTGACCAAGTGGAAATCGCAAGAGATCCAATCGCGAGATATTTGTGGTGAATATTAGTGCCCATCCCAAAACATTTCAATGGGTGCCCAAGTCTGTTGTGAATGCTATTATTTTGACAAGGAACGAAACTCACTTTGCAACAACAAATGTTTGCAATGACCATTTTTATTAGTGATGGAGAAAATCTATGCATTTTGTGATGGAATTTGTGTTGCCAAAAGGGCGTGGTATGTTCTCAGAATTTTGTGATGGAATTTCACAACTCAAGATTTGGAATTGGTTTTATTGGGACGGATTGGCATCCAAAGTTTTGCGATGCTTATAGCTTAAGACGCACAATAGGTCATAATGACCAAAGACTAGCAAAAACCAAATAAGAAAAACTCCATTGAAGACTAATCTAATACTGTTCAGGATTGGTCTTAGGGTGGTCCTAGTTTAAATGGGCCTCAATTGGGTCTTTTTTTAAACCTAGGTTTGACCCATGGACCAACTCCGTCAGGCCCGATCCAATATTTTTATTTTCTATTAAATCAATGTATTATTTTGGATAATTACTTAAATTTTTCATGTTGAAATGAATAAATCTTAAATTAACACTACAAGAGAGCAACCTTCTGAGATTGAAATATTTTTATCATTAAATTTCACCTTTTAAAGATAGGTTTGAAAGGCGAAAAAAAATTTCATCATAAAATTATAAAATAAAGTTGCAATGTATTGACGGAATATTTGACGGATAGGCATTAAAAAAAGAAAATAGAATATAAAAAATATTCCATCTTTGATTTGGTAATAAAATAAAAAACTTATGATGAAATATTTTCATCTTAGATTCTCAAAATTCGAGACGGAATCACAAAATGTTGTTAAAAATACATTTCTTTTTTATTTTCGTCTTTAATTTTGTTATTATTTTCGTCTTTGTTTCATCTCAAATATGAATCTTGAAGTTTATTCTCTTTTATAAAATCGATCTTTGTTTCTGTCTCAAAATTTTTAATCCTATGTGGGAAAAAAAGACGAAATTGAAACCAATTGATTTTTCCCTAAATCTTTTTTCTTTTTTGGCTAAATACTTTTTAAAAGTTGCTATCCCCAAATTTCATTTTTGACTAACCTAAATCCGCAAATTGCAACTCTCTTACGAGGATGTCTCTTCTCTTTCTTCCTCACCAGTGCGCTGCCATAACAACTCACCGGTGCGCCGTTGATCAACAACTCACCAATGTGCTGCCGAAGTTGAAAGATTCCTTGCTTCTCTCCTCGGAGTTGAAAGAAGGGGATTGCACAGTTAGTTGTGGGTTAAGATAAAGAGCATATCAAACAAAAAGGTTGGCTTCTCTTTTGCTTAGTTTTGCTGGTAAAATTCCGTCTTCATTTTGTCTTTTTTCCCTCTTTTTTACCTTTCTGATCCAAGTAATTAGGGCCAGTAGTTTAATATTGAAATGGATTTGTGATTTCTACTTTTACAAATCGCAAAATTAATGTTTAATGTTGTTGAAAAGAGCAGAACGTTTTTGTTTAATGGTTGTTGCTAACAAACAAATTAACATTTTTATATCTTACTTAATTTCGTCAGTAAAATGATGAAGGAAATCCGAAAACTAAATGATCTGCCATTGTTAGCATTTTTGGTGTGCTAGGACTGATAGAGTGACTAGCTTTGCTAAATGTTCATGCAGCATCTTGACTTATTCTGCTAAAGTTTTGTTAGTAGTTTATGGGTGTGAATATCTTGTCAACTCTACTAGATTGACACCAAGGATCAAAGGAAATCGTTGTTATATTCTTGTTTTAGGTGGGCAATATCTTACTGTTTTAATATCTGTGGTTATAGTCCATGGCCTTGTATTATTCAGGTTGCTGAGGAGATAATTATTTGAGCTTCTACAATCAATTGTGATGTGGTTCTGATTTTGAATAAGGGATGAGACGAGAAATTTATCCTCGATACAATAACAATCAGATATAATTTAAATTTAGTGAGAAAATTCTTCGTGATAGGATGTAATGAGTGGCCAAGTCAATGATTAGTAATCTTCTTTTAAAAAATAATATATTGAGTATTTATAATGGTGTTGAGAGTTATGCAGTGTGCTAGAGTGTATGTATTTATTGTGTGGCTTACATAATAAGAAAAATACTTTTCTACCCTTGTAAATAAACATGTATTACCAACATCTACATCATATAGCCCCTACTCTGGATGAAATATTTAATATTTGGTGTAGTATTTTGTTCGAGAATAAACAATTTTCTAAGAGAAAAAGATTTGAGTTTAATACATGGGAGTGGATGGGTGGGAAGTCATTAATTGTTCTCCACCCATCTCCCTCACTATATGTGTTTCCTCTCCCATTCAATTTGCCACATTGCCTCCTCTTCAAATGGCAAGTAAAAGTAATTCTTCCACCCTCTCTAGTTAGTTTTTTGTTGTAGTTGCTTTGTATTGTGTTTTCTCTTTTGATTAATTGAAATGCGGAGCGGGCAAGATTTTGGTGGTGCTTGGTTGGAGAATGGGGGCTAGAGAAGTGCGGCCTTCCGAAACGGGGGTTAGCTCAAGGCTCTGCCTTGAGCTGGGGGATGTGGTCCCCCCTTCCTCGTGCGGGGTTGGAGACGAAGGGGATGCGAACTTTTTCCTCATGTTGAGTATTCTACATCTAATAATGCGTGGTGTGACTTTCCTCCATATCTAGAAGGTTATTCACCCGACCACATTGCTGCAATTATGAGTTTGCCTAAGTACTTCTTTTGAATCGGGTGAGAATTTAGAGGACATATATGATTTTGAGTCATACAACTCCATTGGGTCTAGGCCTAGCGAACAAGTGGATGAGGTCGTGTCTGGTAGCGAAGGTGCAAATGTCTATAAGGAGTGGGGCAAGAGTGAAAATGAGGAAGTTGGGAATGAGGAGGACAAAACTGAGGGCGGGGGGTTGAAAGTGAGAGTGAGGAGGCCGAAGCTTATGAGGTGTTGGGTCGCTCGAGTATTATTTTAGTGTTGGGCGTTGATGATGGGAGGCATCAGGGTATTCCATGGTGTTATGAACTACGGGGTCGTGTGTTGGATGTTGGGCACATGCGATAGTATTCTTACTCGAGAACATCTTGTGGTTATTCGGAGAAAATTTAGGGTGCCTTTTGAGCAGAAGTTTATTCTTCCATCTTCTGCCCGAAGGATTAGGTACCCTCCTGACAGGTGTTTCACTATTTATGTTGCTTCCTTTCACAGCGGGTTTTTGTTCCTCCTCATTCCTTACTACGGTAATCCAGAGTTATGGTATTTGTGTTAGCCAGTTTACGCCGAATTCCTTTATGTGGTTTGAGGGGCGGTGACATCGACTTTGAGAGTTGGGGCCGCCTAACTCTAGAAGGATTTCAGGCCTTGTGTACTATCCGCTGAGTGGCTGAATTGTCTTCTTCTACTGACGATGCGCGATATTTCTGCTTCTGTCCGCACAAGGCATGTATATTCTTGGGCTGGTTTATTTCCTCTAAAGGTCCCTAGAAGGAAAAAAATTTGTACTGTAGAGACAATGGCTAGGGGTTGGCCTTGAAGTGGAGTAGTTCGCCCATCAAGATCGCTCATCATTAGGAGTTGGGGAAAGTCGGCGGAGGGTTTTATGGTAGCGGGGTTATTTTGCCACATGCTTAACATTATTTTCGATTTCACATTCACTTGGAATCATTTTGTGATGTTATGAATGCCTTTCATATATTTTGCTTAAATGTGTTAGGATTTTGTTTGAATATTGCATTTTCCTTAAATTGTTTGGTCTTCTACGTTGTATGATGTATATGTTGATAATATATATTTATTTACAAGGTTAAAAAACTGTTTTTTTACTATTTAAGCCACACAATAAATACATATACTCTACCACGCAACATAACTCTCAACACCACTATAAATACTAAAAATATTATTTTTAAAATAAGGTTACTATTCATTAATTTGACCACTCATTACAACCGTTCCTAAAATATTCTCTCACTAGACTGGATCTGTATCTGATTGTACTATCGAGTGAGGGTAAATTTCCATCTCATCCCTTATTCAAAATCAGGACCACATCAATTAATATCTTATAGCTTTACTCCATGATGTGGAAGTTCTAAGTAAAACAGCTCTGCCATTGCGAATGTTAGTATTACTAATCTATGCAAATTTCATGAAATGAATTTGCTTCTCCAGCCCTCTTTATGCCTTGAGCTCTTCTAGTCTCCAGTATCTTCCAAATGTTATCTCTATTCATATAGTTCATCCTATTCTTTTAGGGGGAGGGGGGTGCAAATGATCACAAATTAAAAGCGAAATATAGTGTTCCCATTCTAAAAAACAATGTGGAGAAAAGCTAGTATTCATTCATCATCCTGAAAATACAATTAGAAACTAGTATAAATACAACTAAAAGGAATCTAGCTAACCAATTGTTAACTAACCAAATCTACAAAATAACCGAAAAATTGTAACAAAATACAAAAAAAAGATAAAATAGCAAAACTGTACAGAAAAGAACAAAACTGAGTGGTTGAGGTCGCTGGCGACCTATAGAACTGAGGTTTTTCTCGACTGGAGAGATAGTGATGCGACCTCGATACAGCCTGCGACCTTATGGACTCGCTTTGTTCACAGCCCCCCTCATGATGGATCCGAGGAAGAGAGGTCCAGCTTGGGAAGGAAGCTAACAAAATCAGCAGCAGTTAGGGATTTAGTGAAGACATCAACGATCTAAGTAGAACCAGAGATGTGAGAAGGAGCAATGACGCCAAGTTTGTATTGATCACGAACGAGGTTGTAGTCGATCTCCAAATGCTTAGTGCGTACGTCGAACACAAGGTTGGCAGTGATGTGGAGAGCAGCCTTGTTATCACACCAAAAGGGGATAGGAAGCAAAATAGGAATATGGAGGTCGCGAAGCAAGAAGGAGATCAAACGGAGCTCTCTAACTACTAAGGCCATGCTACGATATTCTGACTCGCTAGAGGAACTTGTGATTGTGCCCTGTTTCTTAATCTTTCAAGAGATAACTGATGAGGCAAGGTAGATGCAAAAACCAGTGATGGAACGGCGAGAGTCGAGGCAAGATGCCCAAAGGAAGGGAAGAAGAGGCCAGTGGAGGGAGTACCTCGATGATAGCGGAGAACATGGAGAGCAACAGTCCAATGAGAGGTGCAAGGTGCTTGGAGGAACTGACTGATCCGTTGAACAACGAAGGAGAGATCAGGGCGAGTGAAGCCCAATACAAGAGGCGTCCTATGAGGCGCCTGTATGTCCTAGGGTCAGGCATCAGTGATCTATCATCAGCGACCAACTTTACTCAAGAGGGCAGAGGAGTCGGGGGTGGGCTTGCATCAAGCATTGAGGTATCTGCCAAGATGTCCTGAAGATATTTATGTTGCGTCACATGGATACCATGCGAGGAGCGAGCTAGTTCAAGTTTGAGGAAGTATTTAGCATCTCCAAGATCCTTAATGGTGAACAACTGATCTAAATAGGCCTTGATATATCGAATAGAGACTTCTGTGGAGCCAGTGAGGAGAATATCGTCAACATAGATGAGAAGGGCAGTGAACTCAGAGTCTGTGTGCTTGACGAAAAGGCAGTGTTCGTGGCTGGGAGTAAATCGAAACTTAGTAGTTTGTTGGTGAGCTCGAGGTTCTATTGCCGCAAAGCCTATTTGAGCCCGTATAGAGACCGCTGCAACTTGCAATCGTACCCTGCGGGTACACTAAGTAAACCCTCGGTCGGAACCATGTACACATCCTCATGTAGGAATCCATGAAGGAATGCATTATTGATGTCCAGTTGGAACAAGGGCCAGGAGCGGGACGCTTCCAAAGACAAGAAGATGCGAAAATTGACAGATTTAGCAACAGGTGAAAAGGAGTCAAAATAGTCAACTCCCTCTATTTGATTGTAACCTTTTGCGAGAAGACGCGCCTTGTACCGATCTATCGACCTGTCTGGGTGAAGTTTCAATTCATATACCTATCGCGACCTGATAGGTTGCGTTCCCGGAGGTAATGGGATAAGAGTCCATGTGCCATTGGCCGCGAGAGCTACGAGCTCCTGATTCATAGCGTCCACCTAGTTCGCATCCCTGCTAGCCTGGACATAAGATTTTGGCTCCTGCAAAGCAGATAAGTGGGCATCAAAACTTATATGTGCAGTACATAAGGATGTAGGAGTGCAAGTGGAATGATGTAAAATCTATAAAATAAACATAAAGGGAATGAGATAAAAATAAACATGGGGCTGATGTAAAATCTATAAAATCGAAAAACGTAAAGGGAAAAACGATACTTTGTTCTTCACGGTCGTTTGAAATGCTCTTCACTTGAGGCCAACATAGTAGCTCTCTAATTTTTTCACACCACACCAGAGTTGGGATCTCTATGTCCTATTTGTTAGAAGAGAATAAGAGGAAAAAATGCACCAAGTGCATTGAGAGAGAGAGAGGGGGGTGGTCGAGCACCACGGAAAAGGAGGGGATTTTTTTTTTCTGTTGTGTGATTATGGTTATAATTATTTCTCAAATAATTATATTACATATATTTATTTTGTTTAGATAATTTAAGAATCTTTTCAAATACATTCTACTATCTACAAGGTATATTTCTCTTTATTCCAAGAGATCCCCAAAATGGTTAGAATTGCATTTTTAAAAATTGTAATTTGCTAGTCATTTATTTCCTTCAATGAAATTTTTCATGGGCTCAAAATAATGGGCTTGGCTGATTTTTATATATAAAAATACAAGTCCAATGAATTTTTATTTAAATCTAATTTAATAAAAATCCATTTAATTGAGCCCAACTTGTATTTAATCTAATTAAATACGTAAGCCCAAATTATTCTTAATATTCAATAAGATCCAACTTATTAAATTATATGGACAAACTCAAATATAAATTAATGCCATTAATTTATTTTTCGGCTCTTTTGCATCTAATGATCTCTCTTTGTAAGTAATCCAATTACTTATGGAATTAATTTCAAATTAAATCCTTGTTCCTTTTTGATGATTTGTGTGTGACTCTTAGGTTCACCTTTTAAGAAAGGCCTTCACCATAGATGGCCATCGAGCAACGATTCATGGCACTAGAGACTAGGTGAATTATCGCGTGAACATTTAGGGTCTCGATCGATACAGGTACAGTCCTTCCGTCTTTAGTCTATGGCATAGAATTAGGTATCGGTTCCCATCCTAGACTTGGCGTCTATGCTTAATACTTCAAATCGTGGTACGCCAAGTTTTTCAATATAGGAACCTTTTTTCCTATTTGATCAACGATTTTGGCCACAGATTCATAAAGCGTGATCGCATCTCCAAGTGCATAGGAGATACCTTTGTTACATACTAACAGGGGATAGAACCTCTTCTTGGAACTCACCGTCCTCGCTACATACTCCGACTGCAGTGGACAAGGTTTATGATGATCATTTCAGTGACACAATCACCTGCCACACAGATCCAAGATACAATCATCATATGCACGTAGCTGCAGTGATTCCTCAAATCTGAGGATTATGCCCATACTATCGAAGTCGGGGACTCAAGTCATACCGACCCAACCTTCGAGGATTCCATATGATGATCCTCGCGACTTAGTTCAGTCAGTTGACCACCTTGTCAACTAACCCATTGAAATTGCATAGACGTCCAACCTCTATCGCCGATGAAATAGGACACTCATCCAATGAATGCAATACTCAGTGCAAGTCTCAGTAGAACTCTTGATGCCCAGTTTCGAGGTCCTCGACTTGGAACATTTCATACCAACCTTCAAAAGTTGGTTTACATAGCTATCATCCAATGGGCAGTCCAACTACATGGATTATTAAGTGGTCTGTGGGCATCTGTTGTAACGTCAAAGCAGTGCTTAATGTAATTTGGTAAGCACAACAGATACATGTGCCAAAGACGAATACATACCATATTCATCGGGATAATATTTTTTAGATAAAGTAATTGAATGGTACTCAAAATTGCCAATCTAATTGGCTTTTCGTCACCTATTCCAACAATCTCCCACTTAGTTTAGGGGCAATCTGCAATACCAGCCAGGTCTTATGGGTCTACTATAGTTTATGCCGATGTCGTACGGTCCAACTGCATGTTACATCTTCTTATAATCTCTCCAAGCAGTTCATGGTGTCTAAAATTTTCCCTCAGACATGTGATGAGATCTTGGACCTTTTACCTTACGCCATAGCCTAGTTGTCATCCTCCAAGGTGACTATTGGCGGGGCTATGCTAGGTAGCACAACCAACAATCGGGCCTCGTTTTTCAATCCTAATGGTTTTTTTAATATAATTTTTAAAGTTGCCATACATTCAATTTTTCATGATGAAATTCCTTGCGAAATTCCACTTGGAATCTTTCCAATATTACCATATTATCATAAAGCTTGAATGTAGACTCGTTTTGAGATTAGGCATTATTCATTTATGTGCGTCAACAACACTTCTTTAATTCTTATTCAGGTATATAAAGATAGCCTTTCAACAGCTGTCTGTTGCCTCGTCGGTGCATACTCTGCTAGAATAGGTGACCTGAAAGTCAATTACATTGGCATACTTGTAAACCATTCTGACAATAACTCGATTCCATATAATATTGTTTAGTGAATAAAATGAGTATTTGGTATTGGCATTTTCTTTGTTCTGCTCATTGTATATATTTGCACTTCTTTTTTGGACATCACAACAAAGCCCACATACCACTTTGACAACCGTGCAACAATTGGACTACCAATTGGATGGTGGTCATGAAATCAACTATCAAGGGTTGGGTTTGAAATGTTCCAAGTTGAGGACCTCGAGAATGTCCATCAAGTGTCCTATGGAGACTTGCATTAAGAGTCCGCATTCATTTTGAGTGTCGAGTTTCATCAGCGACAAACGTGGGCCGTCTATGTGATCTTAGTGGGTCGATTTGCTAGGAGTCGAATTCACTGAACTGACTCGCGGGGATCGTGAAATGAACGTTTTAGAGGCTTAGTCGGTATGATAGTAAGAGAGTAGTCCTCAAACTTGAGGAATCACAGCAGTCACGTGCATATGATGACTATATGTTGGATTTGTGCGAGATGTGATCGTGTCACAAACCTGGTCATCATAAGCCTTGTCGAGACAGTCAAAGCATGTACCGAGGACGGTGAGTTTCAAGAAGAGGGTCCGTCCCCTGTCAATACGTGACATAGGTATTTCCTATGCACTTAGAGATGTATTTGCGCTCTATGAACCTGTGGCCACATTCATTGATCGAATAGGAAAAAAGGACCCTATGTCGAGCAATTTGGCGTAACATGATCTCAAGTATTAGGTATAGACACCTAGTTCAGGATGAGAGCCTTCATATCCAAGACTAAGGCCAAGAGACAATAGACGGAAGGACCGTAGCTATATGGACTTGAGAGCCTAAAAGTTCACGTGGATATTCACCTAGTCTCTAGCGACATGCACCGTTGCTAGACGGCCACCGATGGTTATGAGCTTTCTTGATCAAGAATTGATCGAGAATTATTAATTAAATTAGATTTAATTAATAATAGCGTTTGTGATTAGCCCAAGTCTAGGTGAGAGGTGATCCTAAAGAGTTAGGCACAAATCACCGAGAAGGGACGGGGAATTAATTTCATAATTGGATTACTTACAAATGAGAGGGATCCATTGGATGGAGGAGCCCAAGGATAAATTAATAGAATTAATTTATATTGGGCTTGTCTATAATAAGTTGGACTGATTAATTATAAAGACTTATTGGGCTCATGTATTTAATTGGATTAAATATATGATGGGCTTAATTAGGTTGATTTTAATTGAACTGAATTTAATTAAAATTAGTTGGGCCTTGTATATTTTTTATCCTAATAAAATCAGTCAAATACCCCCTAAATTAAGCACACTGGATGATTCTAGGGAAGGCAATAATTGACTAGCAATTCTCACTTTGTGAAAGTGCTATGTTGGTCATTCTTTATTTGGAATAAAGAATATATTGCCTTATGGTTAATGGAATGAACCTAGACACATTCTAGTACATCCATATAAGGTATATATATATATATATATATTCTAGTTAGTTATTTGGAATAATTAATTATTACACAACACACAAAAAAATCCTCCTACTTTAGAACAACTCCAATCGGCCGCCCCCTCTCTCTCAAAACACACTTGGTGTGTTTTCTCCCGTATTATCTAGGAAAAATATTTTTTTAGTCTGTTAAATATTCCCAATTTTAGTTTTAGTCCTATAAGTATGCCCATTTTTTATTAACTCCAGTAACTTACAAAATTGATTAAATTTAGTCTTCCGGTGGATTGGATTTATAATTTGCGCCGGAAAAGTAACATGGCTGGACACCTAGATGCGATTTTGTTAATTTATAATTCTATGTGGCTAAAATTATGAGGTGGAAGACAAGCTGGCCATCTTTTGGAGGGAAGAAAGGTGACTTTTCCATCCAAAACACTTTCCCTAACCAACAAAATATATTTTCTTTTCTCCAAACTTGCACAATCCCATTTCTCTCCTTCTCTCTCGGCTCCAATGTCTTCTTCCATGGAAGGACCACTTTTTTGCTACTGTAGAAAGAAAGCAATGGTTCGGACTTGTTGGATTAATCAAAATCCAGGAAGGACCTCCCATTCCTGTCAAGATTACGAGGTAATAAGCTCATTTTTTTTCCCTAATCACTTTTTCTTTTAATTGTTTATGGATTTTTTAAATGAATTTAGTTTTGTAGAGAGAAGAGTGTGGTTTTTTTGCTTGGGAAGATCCTCCGATGTGTGCTCGGGAAAAGACTGTAATTCTTGGACTGCTTGCAAGATGCTCTCAATTTGAAGAGGAAATTAAAAAGATGAAGAAGGTTGAGGAAGAAATTATTCATTTGAGGAGAAAATGTATGTATTTGAAGATTATTGCACTTGTATTTTTCTTATTTCTTTTTAAGACATGGTTTCTCTAATTGTTGCCTTTTTTGCCCCCTTCAAATGACACCCATCAACACAAATGACAAGTCTACAATCATTCAGAAAATTCAATTTTAATGCTTGAAGACAAACATAAAATCTGTCAAACATGTTTTTCCCCCCTTCTTGCTCAGTGCCTAGTTCCATAGCAGACCCGGGATTACTTCTTTTTATCTCATCAGCGTAGTCCCACAATAAGGCATACTGCTAACTAGCACTACCCTCAAGCATAAACAACGCAAGTCTTTTGGCTCGTACAGCCTGATTTCTTGTTATATTGCATCTGATCTCTTCAACTGCATCTATTCTGAATCCCTTAATCCCCCTTATTCGATCTGTTTTGAATTTATGCATGTATTTCTTTGACAGCCATGTCGATTTCATATTCTTCACATGAAAGGTGATGTTACAAGTATGATTAGGGACATAATACCTAATTTGAAATGTACATTCACTCTTGGAGGCACAAGCATGAACTCTCCACATGCACTCATTATCAGCAAATTTTGCATGCAATCTCTCTTTGTCATTTTTTGCAATCTTTATGTTTCTTTTATTTTTGATGGCATGTGATTTAATAGCCTTTCTCAATTCAGTCTTGTTACTGAAAACCATGCCCAATGCAAATGTAGGTTCAAACAAACATGAAGGATTAAATACAGGAAAAGTGTTCTTTTTCCCTTCCCCATCAGATTCTTTATCACTTGGCAATTCATCCCCACTGCACACAATGTTCTCATCCCCAGACCACTCAATATCAATGTCCTCAACCCTAGCCTCTTCCAAAATCGTGTCCTCATTTTGTTTTTTCTGACTATCCTCAATCCCCTCATCATCACCCTGAAACACCCAATCATCTTCCTCATTTTCTAAACTTTTTTCTTCAACTTCCTCACTCATTTTGTATTCATATTCACTGTCATCGTCTTCAAAATTCTCCCTACTGGAGGTTGACTCATCCCCTCTCCTCTGTTCTTCGTTCTCCCGTACCTCCCCATTTATGTAAATGTTTACCTCCACCTTATCCTCTGACCGTATAAATATTTCTTGAATAAGTGAATTGAAATCTATGATTTTGAATCTATTATCTTCCTTTACAAAGTATTCTTTTTTCCCTTTAATGCCGACCTTATTACTTAATTCACCAAGGCCCCTAAGCCTACATATCCATACTCTAGGTAGTCAAACTTATATGTTGACCCCCCACATATTCATTTTCAATTAATTTACCCCCATAGTGAACACACATTGTTACTAGGCCGCTTTTTTTATCTGTGCAGTGACAAAAAATAAGAAAAACAAAACAAAACAAACAAAAATAGAGAAAAGTTAATAAAATAATACAGGAACAACATTAAAAAACAACAATTACACATTTTTCACATCATTAAATTGATTAAAGAAACAAGAATAGAGCAATAACAAAATATAAGGGAACCACTTAACCCCAGCTGCAAAGCACATATCAGTTAAAAAATCAGTGTAGTCCCCATCTCGAACAATAGGTCAAATGCATTCAAGCATGTTGTCCCCATCTCATGGACCACTTCAACAGTATACATCTCAGTTTGTCCCCATCTCATAAAATAATTCACAAAGCTGTTCAAAAACCCACCAAAATCAGTATTTGTCCCCATGAAAATAACACCAAATTACATCTCGCATTCTCAAATTAACACCAAAATACAACAAAAAATAAGCATAAAAAAGAAATACAGAGCGAAAAACTTACCGTATTTTGGTGGGGGGTCGTCATTTAGTGTTGGGTCACGCATAACAACCATGGTTTCTTCTTCACTTTTGGCAAGATTGGAGAAAGACGAGGAACAAGTTTGATTTGGGGGAGAAGGTAGGGATTTGGAAAATGACTGATCTTGTTTTGGAGGTCCAAGTCTTTCCCAAGTCAACTTACTTATCTCCACTTAAATTGCCCAGTCAGCGTGATAGCCCCGTGTGCAAGCCACGTACTCTCCTATGTGGCATGACAAGTGGTCAATTGGCTGAAAATTGGACCAACTGATTTATGTTCCAGGTAAATTTGAAATTTTGGCCGTAAAGAAAAGTAGAAAACCCTCAAATGGACTAAATCAATCAATTTTGCAAGTTACTGAAGTTAATAAAAAATGGGCATGCATATAAGACTAAAACTAAAATTGGCAATACTTAAAGGACTAAAAAATATTTTTCCCCATATTCTCTTCTAGCAAAGTGAATAAAGGGATCCCTATTTGCCGGTGTGGTGCGGATGTGTCTTTAGAGGACTTCTACGTTGGAGTCTTACGTGAACAAATTGACAGAAGGAGGTTTGAAGGAAATGAAACAAGAGGTACTTTTTATTTTACCATTCTTGCGCTCCTCGATTTTAATTGCACCATAAGACCCGTTTTAGTTTTTATTGTTTATTTAATTAACTACATCGAACGCCCAGGAATTCCAAGGGTTCACCCCTTGGAGCCATAGTCTTATTGTATTTAGTTTTTAATTAATATATTTTAATCACTACTTCTGCTTGCGTGTTCCCGAGCAGATCCACTCGCCGCACCTTTGACACTTAACGTCCGTTGTTATGTTTTAAAAGTATAAGCAACATCTACCTCAATGCATTGAACAACATTCCTATGCTGCTCACAACAAAGACGTAGGGGATGTCAAACATCTAGGGTCCTCATCAGTCTACCACGACTAAATCATGGATGGCTTATCCCTAGACAGGAATCCAATTCCTATATGGAGAATTTTATGATCAATATTCGTGTTTTAGGGTTCTACAACATCTTTCCATCATTCCAAATGATCAAAATGATTTTAACCATCTAAAACACTAGTAATACAGTTAAGCTTTCACTGACCTTCTATCTTGTTCTTAACCGAGTCATGTACCTCATGAACTTGTCAAACAAGTACATAGGATGTTCAAACCTAGTTTGAACTCAACAACGGATTTTATGGCTCCAAGCCATTTATCCGGATGGATGTTTTACATCGCTCCTCGTTCGATTTCAGAAACTGGTACCTTTCAGGTAATTGGAGCTTTCTGATCGTCCTCTGGTGAACATAGACATTGTTAGTTAAGTTTTCATTACAAAGGATGTTTGCATAATTTCACAACGAACCTGTATACATTAGCCTCTGACTCTAATTTGACTCCCACTAGTCCTTTGACATGTGTGGAACCATTCTTCACACTCAAGACTTTTGTAGGAAACATGTTTGTCAATCCATATCGAATATGGTGTTTGGATTATGATTTTAAGAAAACATCATGTTTTTTCAACTTGATGGTTTCCGAAAGTCCACATCCAGATGGGCCAGCTATTTTAGTGAAACACCGATCAAACCACATCCAATCAACGATCGATTTCTTCCTTACCAAAGACAGTTCAACATCATCTCTTCCAAAGGAATTTCACGTAATGAGAATTCCATTCTTATTGGGATATTTTAAGAACTCCCACTAAACACGCACTACCTTGATCCCATTGAAGGGTTTGTCTTCGTAACCAGTTTGGTTTTCCATATTAAATTTAATTTCTTTGAACTTTCTAGAAGTCCTTAGACTTGTGAACCCTCTACTGATATTCGTGCATTTAGTGACTAACAGATGCCTATTTTGGATCCAATTGAATTTATTGTTTTTTACAAGCATTCTTGGTCCCGCAAAGTGCTTTCATGGCTTTCTTCTTTCTCAGGAAGGATTCAAAAGTTAGTGAGCTCAAATCTTCTAGTGCTAGACTCTTTGAATCTATCAACCTACTCATCCTAACTAGAGAGGTATGGCCTACCTCATGCATGTCATTGTCTGTAAGTTATGTTCTTGACTATCCATTTTAGTCATTTGTTTTGAGCAAGCACAATTCAATTATGAAGTACCACAATTGACTAACAACTTTATCATGTTGGGTTACATGATTGTATACGATTTTTAACATGAATATTAATATTTAAGTTTATTTAGTCTTATTGTTTTTGCAGTAATGGCCTAGCCATTCCTTAGGTTTAAGACTATGCGTCTTAGTGTTCTATTCCTTTTCATTTCTGCAAACCATTTGCAGAAATGCGCTTCGAGAGCAAGTGTGTAACACTTGGGAATATAAATAGTAATCATGTTCGCTCAATAAATGCCATAGCTCGGCTGAAGAGGTGTTCACCATACTCCCTCTTACAACGCCTTTTGGCAATTTTATCAAACTTCATATGCAAATTTTGACTGCTAAACCTTTATTCCACTTTTCCTTTTACCCCTGCCCATCAAGGTGACAGGAGCACTCAAAGCACTTGCAACAATTGACTTTGTTTCATCCTTTTTTCTCATTCTGCGTCCGACACCCTTGCCTTTCGCTCTTGAGATTGAAACTTCCAAGTCCAATACCAACAGTGCAAATTTTTCAATCTTTGTCTCGTATTGGTCCAACTATTTTTATCAACTCACAAATGGACTTTTCAAACTCATTTAGAGTTTGTGATAAATAGGTCGAATGAAGGATGAAGGGACCTGAAGGATTATGTCAATATACATCTCCTTTTAAGATCAACATTGAGGTTATTGATCTTTTCCACCAAAGATAGCATCTCAACCCCATGTTTGTGTACATATGAACCACAGTCATCTTGGCTTCAAGAAATGATTTTGTCACGACATTATCCAATATGCTGGTTCAATACTGCATTGATTGATGTGGAGCATTTATTAAACCAACTACGTCCAGCCTCTCATACCGCTCATGGACGACAGAGGTAGGTATGATGCTGCGGACCTTGTGATTGTCCTTATGCATTTATCCCACACGTCAAACGTTCCTTAAGCAAGGACTCCTTTTTCAAGTCAGATGGAAGTGGCTTTTTTCTGACATAACTGAGGTTCGAAAATCAAGGATAATCCTCCAATTTGGAAAACGGTATCTAAGACATGCATTCTAAATGCAAAGCAGAAAATAAGTATATTATTGCAATATTGTTTGGAGTTAGACTTGGTATTTTAATCGTTAACTTCTCCCACTATTTCTATAAAATTCCACCACTCTCAAGTGGGGCTTGGAATCCATAAGAACAATTTATCATACCCTGGTTTTGACAATTCACATGGAAAAAGCCTTGTGGGAGGCAACCGATGCCATTCTCAATCCATGAGATTTCCAAGATATTTTGTCTCAGCTCTTTCCATGATCCCGAGCACTCCGAGTGAATCATGCTACTCAGTGTTAAGCCCAACTCATCAACCAAATCACACCTTAATTGTCTCCCCCACGACTCATGAGATAGGGAAACAACGAGCGTGTTCTTTTGTTCATAATAATAATGCAGCTTGCCTTCTATTCTAAATGTGCCACGACTCATGAGACACATTTGGTTAGCGGTAGCTTTCATAATATTGGTATGGATGGAAGCCCTGAACAAATCGAAATGCCATTTCGATCCAAGTCTATTATGGGCTTAATATTTGATTAGTGTTGGGCTCAATCCATCAATCAAATCTCACGTCAACTGTCGGCCCCCACGACTTGCAAGATAGGGAAATAATGAGCATGTTCCTTTGTTCACAATAATGGTGCAGCTTGTCTCTAGTCCAAATGTGCCATGACTTGTGAGATGGCACTTGGATAGTGGCAGCTTCCTCACCACGCGAATGGAAACCTTCGATAGATCAAATCATTTTTATCGAAGTCCATTTTGGGCCCTAACACTTTAACTTAGTCCAACCAAGTGAGAGTTAATTTTGAGTTGTTTGACCGAGACCTCATCATATAATTGTGTTGCATGCATAATATTAAATGCTAAATCAATAAATAAATCATCGCATGCAACATAGTTAAGCACGCCTTGTAGGATGATCACGAGCCCAACTTATGTCACTCACTGAGCCCGAATTGAGTCTATGGTCAGTCTAAGGTGGCTCTATGCTATTACAAAATATTTTAAACATCAATATATAGATGGACCTTGTAATATTTTTTTGGGCAGCCTTTTTCGTGGGCTTCCTCCTCCGTGGAGCTTTTTCTCCTTGGGCTTGCTCATAAAATAAAAACCTCACTAAAATTCCTATACAGCTCTCATTGCAATTTAGAAAA
>NW_011628043.1:101525-146399 GCF_000512975.1 Sesamum indicum
AAGGGGGGGGGGGGGGGGTATATTATGAGGGAGATAGTAATCTTTATTATTCCAAGGCTAAAAATGAGGGAGAGAAGATAGCATTCCAATCATAAACATAAACGTACAAAAGGTCATGGGTTTCGTGATCATCCATCCATACATTTCAAAGTATACATTCCATGTAATACAACAATCCATGATATCCAATATCACAAAATAAATTGTACGAAGAAAACACAGGTTCGTAATTTACAATTAAAGGATGATCGAGAATATGTGCATCCAATGCACATAATAAATCTAATGAATTATGCAACTTTGATTTTTAGGAAAAAATCCAATTTTATCCAAAAATTAAAAATCAACAATTAATAATGAAGAAAAATTCCACAAAATCAAATTTTTGAGAAACGGCCAAAAATGGCCCAACCATCGGTCGTTGGTCCTTTAGCGCACGCTGGCCCCTCTGCCAGCATGCGCGCGTGGGCTACTGTCTGCTCGCGCACAGGCCCCCACCCGCATGCATCGACCTAGGCTGCTCGCTGGTTCCCCTACCTGTGCGCCCGCATGACTGTGCGCCGACATCGGCAGTTTTTGCTGCTATTTTTCTTCCCATTTTTTTTTGGTTCAATATGAAAAAACAAAAATATAGCATAAACCTATAAAAAATTCTAATTCTTCATATGCTTTAATCAACCATAAATTGCCAAAAAAAATGAATGAGCCATTTCATTATATAACCAATAAAAGCACGTTAATCACATAACCATCAGCCCCTACATTGAACCGAGCTCTGATACCACTTGAAGGGATCGGAAGGTATGGCCCATGAACGCGCTAGCGAAAGCGGTAAATAAATCACGTAATAATGAAAAATAAACACATGAATTAAACGAATGCGAGGGTGTACACTTGAAATTTCCGAGCGTTCGATTTAATAAAATAAAAATAAACATGGGGTTGATGTAAAATGCATAGAACCGAAAAACATAAAGGGAGAAATGATACCTTCGTTTTTCATGGTGGCTTGAAATTCTCTTCACTTGAGGCTTCAACAAACAACCCTCTCATTTGTCGACACCACAATAGAGTCAAGATCTCTACGTCCTCTTAGCTAGAGGAGAAGAAGAGGAAAAAATTCACCATGTGCACCGAGAAAGGGAGTGGCGGCCAAGCACCATGGAAGAGGACGAGATATTTTTGGTTTTTGTGTTTTGTGATTATGATTATAATTATTTTCCAAATAATTATATTATATATATATCTTGTTTAGATAATTAAAAATATTTCTAAATACATTCCATTAGCTACAAGGCATATTTCTTTTTATTCCAACTAAAGAGATACCCAAAATGGTTAGAATTGCACTTTCCAAAATTGCAGTTTGCTAGCCATTTATTTCCTTCCATAGAATTTTCTATGGGATTAAAACAATGGGCTTGGTCGATTTTTACCCTTAAAAATACAAGCTCAATAAATTTTTATTTAAATCTAATTTAATTAAAATCTATTTAATTGAGCCCAACTTGTATTTAATCTAAATAAATACATTACCCCCAATTATCCTTAATAAGATCCAACTTATTAAATTATATGGACAAGTCTAAATATAAATTAATACCATTAATTTATTCTTGGGCTCTTTTTCAACCAATGGATCTCTGTTTGTAAGCAATCCAAGTACTTGTGGAATTAATTTCAAATTAATTCCTTGTTCCTTTTAAGTGATTTTTGTGACTCTTTAGGTTCACCTTTCAGGTAGACTTGGATTAGTGTCCAACACTATTATTAATTAAATTTGATTTAATTAATAGTTCTGTCAGAATAGGTGATCTGGAAGCCAATTGCATTGGCATACTTTAATCCATTCTAACAATAACTCGATTCCATGTTTAGGGACAAAATGCATAACACCCTCCTGTGTTTTAGAAAGTATGCAAAAAACACCCCCCCTATTTTCAGGATAGGCTAAAAACCCCCTCCTGTTTTGTTTTAGTCAGCAAAAAACCCCCCATTCTGTTAGAAACTAACGGAAGGCGGAGGAGACGCGCGTCTGGTGCGTTTGGTAGTCATTTTCTGTAGTTTAAGTTCATATTTAATGACAATTTTGACTAAAATACCCCTCTATTGGTCTATATAACATACAAAGGGCTTTTTGGCTTAGCTTATGTCTTCCTTTTGCCATTGTCACCCTAAAAACAAAATAAGTATTAAATTTTATCATATTAAATTTAAATTTAAATTCAAAGAATTTTATATTTGTTAATTGTTAAATCCAAAATTATTTTAATAAATTAAAATATATATTTAATTACAACAATTATCATTACAATTATTCTTAATTAGTTAAAATATTTAATTATTGTAATTATTTAAAATATTCTTAATTAACTAAAATATATTTTAATTAATATAATTAAAATTAATTTAAAAGTTAAACAAAAAAAAAGAAGAAGAAAACAGATGGTGAAGCATTTGCGGTGGTCCACGATCAGGAAATTGAAATGCATGTATATAGTTGACGAAAATCGGTGGGAGGGGGCTCATTCGATTCGCAAGGAGGAGACGAAGCGATTGATGGTGGTCAGCGACCGTGGGTCGCTCCAGTGACGGCGAATCGACAGCGAAAAGCTTCGGTGGTCGTGGTTGTAGCCCAGCGTCTATAGTTTATAAAATCCCAAATTGTTTGAGGGGAAATATTCGCCTCATCAAGAGGAGTCGAATGATATGTGTGGCGCCCGGTGACTCGCCGTGACGGCGTCGGAATTTGGGAGAGAAGGTGGCGACGCCGGAGTTTATATATATAAAACAATAATAATATATTTTTTAGTTTTAAATTATTTTTTAAAATCTAACGGTTGAGATTAATTGATTAGACTAACGATCAATATTTGATCAAAGAAGATCCAACGGTTATTAAAATAAGAAATAACATATATTAAGTAAGGGTATAATGGTTATTTTCTAAAAAATTAACACCGTTAGTTGGATTTAACGGAGAGGGGGCGATTGAGCTGAGTTTTACAAAACACAGGGGGGCTTTTAGCCTATTCTCATAACAAGAGGGTCGTTTTTACAGACTTTTTAAAACGCAGTGGGGTTTTATGCATTTTGTCCTATTATTTAGTGAATAAATTGAGTATTTGCTATTAGCATTTCCTTTGTTGTGCTCATTGTATATATTTGCATTTTTTTTGGACATCACAACAAAGCCCATAGACTACTTTGACAACAATGCAGCAGTTGGACTGCAAGTTGGATGGCGGTCATGATGTCAACTGCCAAGGGTTAAGTCTGAAATTTTTCAAGTCGAGGACCTCGAGAATGAGCATCGAGTGTTGCATGAAAACTTGCATTAAGTGCCGCATTCATTTGATGAGTGCCATGTTTCATCGGCGAAAGACGGGCGTCTATGCGATCTTAGTAGGTCGATTGGCTAGGTGTTGTATCAACTAAACTGACTTGTAGAATAGTCATATGGAAGCCCTGGAGGCTTGATCGGTATGACTCGAATCCCCAGCTCTGATAGTGCAAGAGTAATCCTCAGATTAGAGGACACACGACAGTCGTGTGCATACGATGACTGTATCTTAGATTTGTGCAAGAGGTGATCGTGTCAAAGACATGGTCACTATAAGCCTAGTTCAGTGCAGTCAAAGCATGTAGCGAGGACGGTCATTTTCAAGAATAGGATCTGTCCCCTATCAATACGTGACAGAGGTATCTCCTATGCACTTTGAGATGCATTTACGCTTACGAACCTATAGCCACCGTCATTGATAGAATAGAAAAAGAGGTTTCTATGCCGAGCAATTTGGCATAACGTGATTCAAGTTATAAGCATAAACTCCTAGTTTAGGATGGGAGCCGACACCAAATTTAATGCCCTAGACTAAGGCTAGGAGACAGACAAAAGGACCATACCCATTTGCCTAGTCTCTAGTGCCATGGACCCTTGCTAGATGGCCACCCACGGTGACGGGCTTTCTTGATCAAGGTTGATAGAGAATTATTAATTAAATTAGATTTAATTAATAATAATTTTTGACACTAGCCCAAGTCTAGCTGAGAGGTGAACCTAAAGAGTCTCACACAAATCAGTAAAAAGGGACGAGGAATTTATTGAGAATTAATTGCACAAAATAATTGGATTACTTGCAAATGAGAGAGGTCCATTAGATGGAGAACCTAAGGATAAATTAATAGGATTAATTTAAATTGGGTTTGTCCTTATTATAATAAGTTGGACTTATTAATTAATAAAAACTTATTGGACTCGTGTATTTAATTGAATTAAATATATGATGGGCTTAATTAGGTGGATTTTAATTAAATTGAATTTAATTAAAATTAGTTGGGCCTTGTATTTTGTATCCTAATAAAATCGGCCAAACACCCCTTGAATTAAGCACACTGGATAATCCTAGGGAAGAAAATAATTGAGTAGCAAATTTTCACTTTTGGAAAGTGCTATGTTGGTCATTTTTTATTTGAATTAAAGAATATATTGCCTTATGGATAATGTAATGTACATAGACACATTCTAGTACATCCATACAAGATATATATATTCTAATTAGTTGTTTGGAATAATTAATTATTGCACAATACATAAATGTTAGAATTGGTGATCAGAAAGCCAATTGAATTAGCAATTTTGGGAACCATTTTGCAATTGTTTTTAATGTGATATTATCTTGAAAAATGTAGTAAGCATTCATCTATGACACCATGTGTTTGTTGTGCTTACAATTTACATTGAAGGTGCTTCAACGTCACAACAAATGCTAAAAAACCAATTGAATGACCCATGTAGTTGGGCTGCGCCTTGGATGGCAGCTATGAAACCAACTTCTGAGGGTTGGTTTAAAGCATTTCAAGTCGAGGACCTTGAGACTGGGCATCGAGAGTCCTATAGTGACTTGCACTAAGTATTGCATTTATTTGATGGGTATCGTGTTTCATCGGTGATAGACATGGGACATCTATGCAATTTTAGTGGATTAGTTGACAAGGTTGTTAATTAATTGAACTGACTCGTGGGAATCGTCATATGGAAGCCTGATAATATATGCTTAGTCCTTGAACTTGAGAAACCATGGCAATCGCATGTCCGATGCATACTTTAAGTCCAAGCCCACTTGAGAGAGGTTGGAGCAAGTTAAGGAGTTGAAACTCCTCACCATGATGAACATAATGGAGTGGTTATTTCATCATGGTTGAAGGTTATATGCATGTGTGTATAGGTTGCCTTGGTGGCAAAATTGGTAGTTATTGAATTTTGAATTCTATTGTATGTAATATACAAAACTACACATATATCCAACATAACCTATCACATGAGCCACGAAATTTTGCTCAATATTTTCCTTTTTGTTTTATATTGAATTTGATTCATATTAGAACATAAAACAATCCAAAAGTATTAAACAATACTGTTTCTTTGGAGTTCTTTTTTCTTCTTATTCATTGTTCTATCTAGCAATTGAACAATAACTATATCTGTTCCATAGTGGTGTAGACAAATTAGAAGGGTTCTAATTTGGATCCTAAAGTGAATGGAAGAGGAACAAAAAGGGAAACAACGCATGTTGCTGCTCATCTAAAGAAACAAAAGGTAAAGTTTTATATTATATTTTTGTGCCTTTTTGTTTCATCCACTAGCTACATATCTAGCATGTTTATTTGTTTGTTATTATGATTTTGACAAACACCAAATGTCCAGGAATTTTAAAGGGAACGCCCCTTTAAACCGTTTTAATTTTTATTATTTTATGCTTCAGCCGCGTTCCCGAGCCATATCGATTCTTACAGTGGTATCAGAGTCCAGTTCGATGTTGTCGCTTTAGGAATAACATGTTATTATATAGTTGAGAATGAACAACATGTTTAATTTGCTTTTGGAAAACATGTTTTATGGCTTTGAGGCATGGTCATATGTTTAGAAAATATGTATTAGTTTTGCTTTTAAATTATGGATATCTATTCATTTTCTGAAAATTGAATTTTCTGTAAATGCATGATTTTATTTTAGTTTTTAACTGTAGAAATTAAAAAAGAAATTTGAAAAATGGAGCAGTACAACCCTTGCTACCTTGTTGGCAGGGCGCAATGTGCAGGTGCACGCCCACCGCGCTGGGCACTCGAGGCTGGCTGTAGACGGTCGTCTGCTGTTCCTAACGGTTGGGTCGTTTTGCGCCATTTTTTTCGAATAATTGGATTTTCTGATTTTTGTAATTTTTTGGAAATTATTATTTTTTGCTAATTTTAATTTAGTTAGATTGAATTTTTTAAAATTAAATTATGTCATAAAATAATTTGAAACTAGTTTCCAAACAAACCAAAAAAGTCGTACATTGGATGTATGGTCGATATCTATTTTTTTAATTGGATCATTAGTATGTTATTATCTGTATTTAATTATATTTTTTGTATTTGATATTGGATATCTATTGTTAAATACATGAATTGTATTTATTTGTATCAACGATTGGTGCAGAATTGACCACTCAGCTATGCAAGTGGAGTAAAAGACACATTTTGACGTTTTCCCATGCCTCATGAGGGCACACTTTCAGCCCCAAACTTTCGGTCTATAGCAAATGCTAGTAGTCCAAGATGGTGGTTTGGAACATCCAAGAGGACAGGACACCAAATCCACGCTCTCTTATTTTGGTAAAAAGGAATGTAAAATCTAAATCAATCATTTGATCTAGCAAAAAAAGTACTAGTGTTTTATGTATTATATAAATGTATTAATTACTATTTATTGGACAAACAATAGGGATGATCACAAAGCCCATTGACCGAATACATAATTTTATTTTATGTTGGGTGAGGCCTGCGTGCCAATAAGGCTTGCTTTCTCCTTCTTTTTGTACTCCCCTCCACTTTTGATGGGGGTTTTCAATATCAGTTGTAATGAGTGTAATTAGGAATGCGAGGTTTCATTTATTTTGAATAAATGTAAGCTTCTAAGGAGATAAGGCCTAGGCCTGTTGGATGAAGCTCATGAAGGAAGAAGAACAAAGAGGAAGGCCCACTAGAATGATAATGGGTTAGTATTTTGTAATACTTAGGCCACACTCTAGATTGACCATACACTTACTAGGTGCTCAATGGGTCACTGTGGATTGCGCTTGTGATCATTCAACAAGGGCGTGGTAGACTTGTTTTTGCATGTGGTGTATGTTCTAATAGTTGATTTATGATATGTTTGGAATGCATTTATTTATACTCAATGATTAAAACTGATACATTCAAAAATCTTAAAATGGCGAGGTCTCCGTTACAAAAAATTTAACTCTCACTTGGATGGTTCCAGTTATATATTGGGCCTATAATGGATTAAATGCAAATGGTTTGATTAAACCTAGGCATTCTATCCACAACAATGTGGTGTGGATGCTACTTTCACCCATTCGTGGTCTCATGAGTCGTAGCACGTTTGGAATGCTACTTCTCACCATGATGAATATGATAGAGTGGTTGTTTCATCATTGTTGGAGGTTATATGCATGTGTGTATATGTTGCTTTGGAGGCAAACTTGATAGTTATTGAATTTTGAATTTAATTATATGTCATATACAAAACTACACATATATCATGCATAACCATCACATGAGCCACAAATTTTGCTCCTTTTCTCTCTAAAAAACATTCTCCTTGTTGTTCTATATTGAATTGCATTCAAGGTGGATTATAAAACAATCCAAAGCACTAAGCAGTGGTGTTAGTTTGGAGTTGTTTTTCTACTTGTTTTTTGTTCTATCTAGCAATAGATCAAGAACTATATGTTTGGTGTTGTTGTTGTTGCGATGAACAGTTTGACGGGTGAAGGAGGCGAAGATGGTGGCACGGTAGTTGGATTGGGATTGTCGCCGGTTTCTTGTGCCAAGGAAGGTTTGCCCAATCCTATTTCTTATCCGTGAGTTGTGGAAGAGATGACAACTTATTGGGTGCCAAGACAGTCGTGGCCAACCGCTGATGGTCGAGAAAATACGGGCATCTTCAAAGGTACGATTCCACTCCGTGCATCGAACACGTCTGATTCGTTTAATGATAAATTCACTACTGCATTCAATAAGTCTAGTCGTAGAACGTTGAAGTACATTGAGCCGAGCATGCAAAATGGTGAAATGGTGATTCGACCATCTTTGAACATGATTCGTGATGGTTCTACACCGTGGAAGCATATGGCCGTAGGTCTTTTTCTGGGTAAAGGCGTATTTTCACCACTTGAATGATCTTGTTCCATCCATATGGCCATCGGTGAAGGATGTTATTGCGACTGCAAATGGATTTAATTTCTTCCAATTTCATACAATGGCTGCGAAGGAGGAGGTTATTAAGGGGGGATCTTGGTTATTCCAAGGCCAACCGCTTGTACTGCAGAGGTGGGAACCGGGGATGGCATTGTGTAAACACAAACATACGCAAGTTTCGGTTTGGATTTGATTGAGGCACCTACCTGTGGAGTTCTGGACCATCGAGGGTCTTAGTGAGGTTGCTAGTGGAGTGGGGAAACCGTTGTACCCTGATTCCATCAAGAAAGCATGCACGAGACTGGACTTCGCTCGTGGATGTGTGATGCTTGATGTGTCCTCCAAATTGCCGAAGCATCTCGTCTTGTTAATGCCATACATTAAATTATCAGAGATAATTTAACAGGAATAGCAAAACTTAACTGAGAAGAGAAATTGGGATTTTATATATAAAAATAACATAAACTAGTTCAACTTAACAGGAATTGTCCTAATTTAATGAAAATAATGCATATTTTCAAATATAATCTATCATCCTTTCAAAAAAAACATAAAATTTAGGCACTTAAAAGAAATAATACACATTTTAGAAGAGAAATTAAAGATTTATCTTCTATTAACACTTGAATGTTGACCTGACTAGTTCAATCAATCCAGTACCAGATCGTATGGTTCATCCGTTGAACCACTATGGTCAAACGATTTTCATGAAAAAAATAGGTTTTTTGGCTCCTCCGATTTTCTGATTTCAACTGGTTCATTTACATGCGTAAAGTTAATTCTTTTGATTATTTAATTATTTTATTTTTTAGTTTTTATATAATTGAATAAATAGTAAAAATTATTATATTTTCCACCAACACATAAAGATTTAGTGCATAAAAAAAATCATGACCCTTTACATGCATGCGAATTTATGGCATTTCCGTTTAATTACTACTAATCACACACAGAGGTTGTCGTTGTCGTTTTTGCCTGCACGGCTGCAACTTATGTTGAGAGGGAAATCACACAGCAGTGTTTTTCTTTGGAAGGAATCTGTTGAAAATGTTTGAAATTGAGATGTTTTCAAGGATGGAAAGAAATACAAATTATATTTGACATCACTAATAAGAAAATTCCCTTGTGATTATTATATCATTTGCAACATTAGCCATCATTTTACAAGTCATTATTTTTCTTACTATTTTCAAGGAATAAATATCTACATCCAATTTCCTATATGCAGTCTGTTTGCAAGAAAAGAAAAATTAGTATCTCTTTCAGCCACAAATAATGATTTCGAGTATCAATAGAAACCACCCTTTTTTCAAAATAATGATTTATGGCATTTTGTTTGACTACTGCTAATCACATACCTTGATTTTAAGGCTATCACTAGAATACTTGTACAGCGACTGAGCAATATGTTGGATAAGATTATTAGCCCATCCCAAAGTACTTTTATTCTTGATCACTCTATTGGGGACAATATTCTGCTAGTCCGGGAACTCTTTACTGGTTACAACCAACAACGTCTTCCACCAAGGTGTGCTCTGAAAGTGGATCTACGTAAGACATACGACACTGTTGAATGGGATTTCTTAACATTGTGCTTCAGATTTTTGGATTTCCGCCTCTCTTTGTCCAGTGGATTTACGAGTGTCTCACTACCACATCTTTCTCGTTGGTACTTAATGGTCAACCACACGGGTTCTTCGCTGGTGCAAGGGGCTTGCGTCAGGGTGACTCGATTACTTATTTGTAATGGTCATGGAGATGCTGATGAAATATTTGGGATAATCGCTTCTCACGTCACATTTAACTATTTCCGATTGTCGTCCTCTGCTTACGAAAATTGAGATGCGTATCAAGAGATGGCAGGGCACAACATTATCATATGCAGGGCAAATTCAAATCATCAAATCTGTACTTATGGCATTGAGTATTTATTGGGCGTCTGCTTTCATACTCCCCAAGGGCGTCATCCAGGAAATAGAGAGGCACCTGCAGGGTTTTCTATGGAAGGAAATGTCTATAGAGAAGCTTCTTCGTCTCCGTCTCTTCTACGGTCTCTTATTGAGTATTGGATTGGTGATGGAGCTTCATTCTCTCTTTGGCATGATCCATGGCATAGCATGGGTCCACTTATTCTTTCATTCCCGAGAGGACCTAGCCTTACTAATACACTGACTAGTGCTTCTATTAACTTGGTTATGGTGGAAGGGCAATAGTGTTTGCCGATCATCACTACATCCAGGAGGTGTTTGGAGATTCTACATCAGTTACCAGTTGTGCATGGTGGCTCCAATCAAATTCTGTGGCATACTGGCACTGGCTCGCCGACTGTAGCTTCATTGGTTCGCCTCCTATCCCCGCCAGGCACCAAGGTAGGCTGGTTTTAACTCCTCTTGGGGCCCTTCAAAATTCCTCGACACACCTTCGTGCTATGGTTGGCTATTCTCGACAAGCTGTCCACAATGAACAAAACGTGGCTTTCTACCTCGTGTCCTTGTGCAATGATGATTCTACGGAGACGCACAACCACTTTTTCTTCAGATGTAGCTATTCCCGGCACTGCTTGCTGTGATTCGACGTTATATGCCAGTTCCTTGACCTAACCAATCTTGGTCTACAGATGTTACATGAGTTTCAACAAGATGGAGAGGTAAACATGTCATTAATGCGGCCTACAGAGTATTACTTGCTTCTCTGGTCTATTACATTTGGATGGAGCGGAATCGCCGTCTATTCGAGAACGTGGGCCGCCTTACACGTACTCTTTCTATTACTATTCTCGATGATGTAAGACACCGGATTATTACTACTGAATTACCATTTTTTGTTAGTTCATGTGGTCTTTATCGCTTATGGCGAATCCCTTGACCTGTCAGGGGTAAATCGTAAAAATGATTCATGATTATACTGTACTCGCATACTTCTTTTGTTTAATAAAATTTATATTTATTGGAAAAAAAAATCAGGTGATGTAGTGATGATCATTTCCTACATTTGCATGTGCCTCTCCAAATTCTTTTATCTACTTTCATTTTCGAAATTTTAGTATATTTAATTCATAATTTGATCATTGTCCGTATTCAAAAAATATAGTATTTGGCGGCTAACCTACTTATATAAAATATTTTTATAAGTTGATATATTTTATAAGATGTTGAAGTTTATTTTAATAATAAATTAATATTTAAAGTTTTCGTACAATAAGAGAACAAAATTTATAAAATGTTAGCGATTTCATTTTTCTGACTAATTTTAAAAAAACTTGAACTAATCTATTAAAACTTTTATAAATTATTTTGAAGAGCTTATATTGACTGAAATACCGTCTTTAACTTAAAAGATAATTATTCATTTGTGATTTAATATATTTCCAACATATATATTCAAAATAAGTTGAATTTTAATCTTGGACTTGGAGAGTATTTGAAGTTAATTATATAAAATTAATTAGTTGGTCGGACTAATCTCTATCGATTTGTATATTTTTTAATTCTTTAGTTGTCACCTATTCTTATATATCTGTGTTTGAATGAATAGATTATCAAGAACAAATTTTAAATAATTTCATACTAGATGATTTAAAATTAATTAATATTTTATAGAATATAATTCTAAATAGAAAAAGAAATTTAAAATCTTCTATAATATGAAATTACGTAAGCAATTTAAAAAACAAACCTGATAGTGAGAGTCTTTTAGGACTTGACATAGGTTGGGATCAATTAATCAAGTCAATATGTTTCACGTACCCATTTTCTTACCCTTTTAACACTCCATCTTGATTAAGATTTTAGAGATTTTGGACTATAGAATATTTTAGTCTTCATAACACAATTGACAAGTAACAATAAATTAATTTGAGTACTTATTTTTCTTTTTCTTCTTCTTCTTTCACTTTTTTTTTCAAGGTTAATTGAGTAAATTGCAACGAGCTCATCTAAAATTTGTTATAATTATGAACAAAATTATTATTTAAAAAATTACAAATACCCTCCTAAACTTAATGACCACCCAACAAATACTCTCTACAATGGCTAACAAATATCGCCTCATAACAAATATCACTCACTTTTTTGCATCTAGTTATTAAAGTATATATATCTTTTTTTAAAATAATGATTTATGGCATTTTCGTTTGATTACTGCTAATCACATGCCTTGATTTTAACATAAAAATTCAGTAATCTAAGAAAATATACTCAGGAAAAACTCCTTTTATTGCATGAATATCATACATAGCATTTATGGCTATTTCCCATGCTCTATTGTATAGTTTCAGCATTGGCGTCTTCTATTTGTTCTTCCTCTATGTCCTATTCTCCTGCCTTTGGGGTTAAATATCTTTTGAAAAGCTTGCTCAGTCAGATCATTGAACTTGTGTCTGAAGCTTCGACAAAAGAAAAGTAGCCAGAGAATGCTTCCTAAGCCAACAACATACCCAACTGCAACAGATACATAATCCCAATTGATGGCCTCGTCCTTTTGATGTGGATTAGGTGGTGGCACGTTGTCGTCTTCACCTGCATGCCTGCAACTTATGTTGAGAGGGAAACCACATAGCCCTATGTTTCCTTGGAAGGAATCTGTTGAAAACGTTTGAAACTGAGGGCCGCTTGGGATTGGCCCGATCAACTGATTGTTGGATAGATTCAAGACTTCAAGGAATGTGAGGCCTGTAAGCTCTTTTGGTATCCCATGTTAGCTGGTTCGTTGAGAGGTCGACTGACTCAATATACGTCAACTTACCCAATGATTTCGGAATTGTTCCTATGAAAGTATTGTGAGATAAGTTGAGAACGTGACGAGCTCTAAGATCACCGATTGCATCTGGTATCTCCCCTTGAAAATTATTGCAAGAGAAATCAATTGATGTAAAGATTGTCAAAATCTTCGCAAACTCCTGTTCTACCCTTTTTACGATTACTTTCACTGTTGCAAGGTAGTATTCAACACCAAATCCAAATCTTCTGTCGTAGTGATTGTAGTCACTTTCTAAGTGTGCGACCTTTTCTAGCGTCATTCCCCAGAAGCTCTTTATGTACAGATAACCAGTGAAATTGCTAGAAGCTATATCAATGATTTGGAGATCTTTCCAGCTTCTGCTACATCTCACTTGTCCATGGAATCTGTTAGAGCGCAAGATGAGGACACGCAAGCTAGATGGCAGCATGCATGGGAAACCATCATAGATGTTGTTATTTCCAACATTCAAGACCTGTAACGATTTGCAATTGGCCAAGGACACTGGGAGCCTCCCTTCTAAATAGTTCTGACTCATATCCAAAATTTTTAGACTACAATAGACAGAAAATGTATCCGGTATATGGCCACTGATGTTGTTCCCCCCAAGATTCAACACCGCAAGGTGCTCAACTTTTTCCACCAAACAAGGCGGTATGCTCCCGCTCAATCTATTGGCAGACAAGTCAAGAACATCAAGTCGAGTAGAAGTGCAAAAGGATGTCGGAATAGCTTCACTTAGGCTATTGTTCGAAAGAGACAAGTAAATTAGATAGTCAGTGGAGTTAACAATGTTAGGTGGAATGGACTTTTCAAAGTTGTTATTAGAGTAATCTATATAGTTAGCATCTTGGGGTAGAGGGGGCAACTCCCCCTGGAGTATGTTTGAGTGTAAGTCCAGATAACTAAGTGAACTAGGAAAGTGGTATGACTTCTGCAGACTAACCAACAGATTCGAAGAAAGATCCAAATGGGTAAGTGCTCCATTTCCAATTTCCCAAATCCAATTAGGTACTTCCCCAATTATCCTGTTATTTGAGAGGTCCAACATCTGCAGCATGTATTGATTTGTAAGATCAGGAATATTATGTAGATTGCAAGAAGCTAGGGCTAACCGGAAGAATAGCTGGGGAAACATTGATAAATTTGTATTAGTGATGCATATGTCGAAAGATAAATTGTTGTAAGAAAGGTCAAGGTCTATAAGACTGTGTAGCCTTTGCAACTTTCCTAGTTGAACTGTGCCATTGAAGAAGTTGCCAGAAAGGTCAAGAATTTCAAGCCTTTCTAGTGTGAAGAATGAATTGGGAATTTGCCCTTCCAGTTTATTACTGCTTAAATCTAGCACAAGTATGTTAGGAAAATGTAAAATTTAAAATTCATAAACTCGACCACTTAACTGGTTGTAGGAAAGTCGAAGTATTTGTAGTGAAGGAAGACTAAAGAGAGACTTGGGGATGCTCCCACTAAGTGAACTAATACTAAGGTCTACAGATTGAAGGTTCTTGGACATGTAAAATGGTGGGATTGAACCAGTGAAAAAATTCCAGGATAAGTCCACATGAATTAGCCCAGTTAGGGTAGAAATCATGGATGGAATAGGTCCAGTGAAGCTGCAGAAGTTCATATCTATCTCAGATAACATGCTAAGATTACCAATAGAATTTGGTAATGGGCCTGAGAAGTTAGTATATCAAAGCAACATAGTCCTAAGAGATGCATTTTGATGAAATTGTGGTATGGAGCCAGTGAGGAACACATTGTAGGATAAATCAAGATTCTCCAGGGTAGGTATTTGGATGATCATATTAGGGAATGAGCCTCTTAAATCACATCCACTGAGAGACAAGGTAGTCAGATGTGAAAAGTTAGCAAAGAAATGAAGAACTGCTGACTAAGAACTGCTGACGACATATGAATGCCATCGAGATAAAGCTCTCTTAGCCCGGTTAGATTCTGAAGAAGCATCTTCCAATTCAGATCTTCAATTTCTAGACTGTTATAACCGAGTCTATATGAGAGATCAAGAGTGACCAATCTCCTCATTAGTGAAACTTCAATTGGAACCTGTCCACGAAAACCAGCATCTGATAAATTCAAATGCATCAAATGTTTGAGGTTGAGAATCCCACCTGGAATCTGACTTCCAAAGTCATTCCCAGCCAAGTTTAGCTTCTCCAGGTACCGAAGGCTGAAAAGACTTGACATGTTATGAATTCCACCCGAAATTCCCTCCCAATCGAGCTGCAAACTGATCACATGCCCCACACCATCACATTCCACACCGTCCCAGTTGCAACAATCTTGAGTCTGATTCCAGAGCACCAGGTTTAGTGATCGAGTGCTGTTGAATATAAGATCGTTTTTCAATTCAAACAACAAACTTCTCTGATCCTCCAGGCATTGGCTGTAAGCATTTTGAATAAAACAATTAGTTATGCAAAATATTGAAAGTATGCAGATGAAGCAGAAGAAACACTGAGAATACAAAGAAATTCCCATAGTGAAGGATGGCTGCAGGAATATGAGTGAGTGGCAGGTGGCTTTAAATTGACTTCCATGTTTCTTACACGCCGACGACTTTCAAAGTCTTTCTATGGTGAGTTTGTTCTTTTAACACAAATTATTAATTAACAGTGACTGTCTTATAAATGTAGAGAAATAAAAATAGTAGAAATAACCAAATAGTGAAAATATCATAATTAAATTTGATAATCAAATGCAGAAATAATAATCATGGCCAAACAAATTCAATGTGAAAATTTAAATTTTTATCACGATTAATTAATATTTTGTCATGATTTTTAGCTATAGTTAAAAAATATCATGATTTTAATTTAGTTATGATTAATATTTTGGCCTCACTTGTTATTTTTTACTATATGAAGTTTTTTAGTTATTTAGTTATCCAAATTTGGTCCCAAACTATAAGATTTTTTTTTATTTTTTAAAAAAATAAAAATGATAGGAAAATTTTATTTTAATATACATAATAAATAGTTGTAAAATTATAATTATTTTTATTTCAAATAATTTTTAGGCTCTACTTACTATTTTTGAAATTAAATTTTATAATATATCAATGTTTGAGCACAATTTTATAATTATTTAGATTCGAGATAAACTGTAGCAACTATTAATTTTGTTTTAAATTGAATTTTTCTTATTAATTGTCTAAAAATATTTTAATAAATTTAAATCGAGATAAATTTTTTTTTGTACCCTTAAACAATATTTTTGAAGTTAAAATCAGTCTCATGTGAGCCAATAGGAGTTACAGCCGTTAACGGCTATGTGCGGATACATGGCCTCTGCAGTTAACTTAGGATGAAAAGGCGTGTTTTTGTATTTTATGGTATCAAAAGCGACACTCGCAATAATTATGACACCAAAAATAAAAATAATATTTTTTAACGGATCAAAAAATAATTTTATCCTCATATAAAGTTATATATCTAAATTAAAAAAAAAAATAAACATAATAATGAGAGTCTCTTTTGCCTTGACTGAGCTTGGGACCAATAATTAAGTCAAGTCAATATGCTTCATGTACCCATTTTCTTAACCTTTTTACATTCCATTTTGATTTAGAGACTTTCGACTATTGAATATCAGTCACCGCGCACAATTGACAGGTAATTATTTATTAATATATAGGCAATACGAAGGAATTAAAAAAAATATATTTTAAATTATTCATACTTTTACAATATAAAAATTATGTAATAAACTAGATATACAAATATAGTAGATCTTAAATATTTGAATTAATTTTTTGTATCTCGTTATTAAATACTTCATTATAATACATTGGGAGTTTAGATTATATTTAAAAGGACTCTAAAGAAAATATTTATTTCAATTTGTACTCCAGTTCAGTAGAGAGCACTCCCAGAATAATTATCCATCTTACAATATAATTAAGTTTATTTTTGACACTTTTAATATTACTTTCTTAAATACTAATCAGAAGTACTATTTTCAGCTTTTCTGCCTTAAAAAAACAACTTCTGAAATATTTGAAATACCAATTTCTATTTTTGAAACGGCAATAAAAAAAAAAGCACTTTGTTGTAAATAAATTACCGTTTTAAATTTATTTTTAAAATTTTATATTTAAAGTTGATACTGGAGTTTCAAATAATTTGAATAATTTAATAATAATTAAAATTACACTTCACATATTAATTATTTTAAAATTTATATATTTTATTTCCTATCTTATCTAATTATATTATTTCATTCACGTATTATTATTTGATTAATTGATAAGATGATTTTTTTTGGACTGATGCAAGTTTTATTAGTTAGTGTATGAATAAAATATTTTATTGTTTAGCAGGAGCATTATTAAATTAAACACATTTTGTTAGTATCTTTTAAAAAATTAATATGAAATAAAATTTATGATTTTTTGTGAAAAAAATAATTATCAGTGACAAACAATAAATAAACTAAATAGTAAAAATCTTTTTATATAGCAATAAAATAATCTTCAATCAATTAAGTTTATTTTTGACGTGATTGTTCTCCAAATATTTTTCAATTTAGCTTTTATTTGCATTTTGTTTCTTTTACAAATCTTATCATCTTGAAGATTGTTTCCGTTTACCAAATAAATTCCTCTATTAGTTAAAATTTATCAAAATTTTTATATTAATTTAGATTAACGAATGAACTTATTTTTTAGATGGAAACAAACTTCAATAATGGTAAATGTAATGTCCCAAGGTATAAAAAAATTATATATAATTATACTAAATTTTAGAGGGGTGAGTGCAATTATCCCTTCTACTAATCTCTAATGAAGAACGTAAAAACCCGCTCCTATCAGACTCTTTTATTAAAGTAAACGTACATGATATCTCGAATTAATTAGTGTTCTAATTTCTATAACACAAAATAAAAAAAAATGGGCATTTTTAATGTTTAACTTTGGAATAAATTTGTATAAGATATAATGTTGGTGTAAGAATCTAAATACATTAAATATAATTGGATAGTATTTTGTAAGTTATTATTCTTATTAAATTAATGTATTATTTGGGCTTCGATGCATTTTTAGTTTTATAATTGAGATTATTTGTGTTTTCGCCTTATAACTTTTTAGGATAATACTTTCATCCTACATCCTTTTAATTTTTGGGTTATTATATACCCTTCTCATATGGTCTTTTAAAATTTGGCTATTATTTTTATTAGCTCATTTTGTTCTTTAATTTTTTAGAATTAGAATTTAATTTTATATTTTTTTATTTTCACAATTTAACCCCCCCCCCCTTTTTTTGGAGTTCACCCTTTCACTGGTGGTGGTAAACTCCGGCTAAAAAAGTACTAAAATTGTGAAAATTTAAAAGATGTTTGACCAAAATATCAATCTAAAAAGTTAATTAAAGAAAATGCCAAATGACCTATTTATGGGACAAAAAATGCATTTAAGCCTATTCACTAAAAAAAAGGTGGAATTTGGCACGATCTAACCAACCGCTCTAAAGCCCATTCCATCTTGGAACGGATTTTGGAATACATCAGGAACGGATATTAAACATGACTCAGGTGCAATATTTTTTTTGGGTTCTAAATTTGGAATGGTCGATCCGTTCCAAGTTGAGGTCCAAAGTAACAGTTACTAAACATTCCGTGCCAAAATAGTAACGAAAAATTATTGGAACTCAGTTTGGAACACTATATTAGATTTAAGAATGGTCACAACCAAGCCGTTCCTATATCTGTTGCAATATATGTCCCAAAAGTAACATTTCGAAAATGTATTCCAAAATGAGGTATAATTTAGAATGATTTTTGTACACTCTTAATAAAATATGCCAAAATCTGTTCCAAAATATGAGTTTTATTTTAAAAAGCAATATGTTTCTAAAACTGTTTCAAATGCCGGTACAAATTGGAACAATTCTTTTAAAGTATTTTCTAGTTGTTACTGAGTCTGTTCCAACTAATCATCAACGACTATATTTCGACGGTCTAACTTACCGTTCCAAAAATCATCTCAATTATTGTTCGAAAAATATGAATTAACGGCTACTTTGTAATGGCTAGATATGTGTTCTTATCCCCGTTCCAAAGACTGTTTCAATTTTATCTATATAAATGTGTTCCTCCATTTAATCTTCTTACGTTCTTGTTATTTTCTCTGTATTTTCTTAATTTCTCTCAAATTCTTTTATATTCTCAATATTCTACTAATATTTTTGTACTCTTGTTCGTGAAGTTTGTTTGTAATTTTCTTTGATATTTGGAGTTATTTTGATCACGTAACAATTTTAATCATTTATTTGTCAATTGATTATATATTTATTCTAATTTTGTTATAATTAATTAATTTAATGATATAATAATATATGTGTGTGTGTGTAGGACTAATTATCATATTAAAACAGTTGAGGAGATGGATGTATGAGAAAACCTTCCGAATAGGCGGGGTCTTACTCCAGAGTTTCAGGATGGTGTTGCTACATTTATAGAATAGGCGAAGTCTCACATCCAAATATGGATAGTGAGAAAATTAGGTGTTCTTGTCGGAACTGGAAAAATAAAGTTTTTAAAACCACGAACGAGATAAATTTCGACCTGTTTATGAAATATTTTATGCCGGAATATTATAACTGGACTTGTCATGGCGAGGAGAGAGTGTAGGAATATTTTGAGGTCGTCATGGCGGCCCCATTACAGGAAGGAGCAAACTCCCGTTTCTCATGTTATGCAGGGCATGAGTACGCCTTGGGGTGATGCGGCACAAATGGATTGGGCACAGAGGATGGTTTTTGATACCGCCGAGCCGGCTGTCTGGTCTTCTAATTATAACCAAGATGGTGTGCCTGATGATGGTACGAAGTTATGTCGTACTGATACAGGGCCTAGTTCATATTACGGTAGGAGCCCCTACGATTATGTATCTGGGCTGGCAGATCGGTTTCACGATATAGTGCATGCTACCAAGCAGCCATTTTGGAACGGTTGCACAAATCTCAATTGAGGAATGTATCTGAGTTGGTGAATATCAAAGTCGAGGGTCACATTTCTTAGTATTTATATGATCGAATATCGAAGTGGGTTGACCATATATTGCCCCGCGACCACACCCACCCCAGGATTATTATAGTACGAAGAAATTGATAAGAGACTTGAACTTACCTGTGAGAAGATAGATGTGTGTAAGAAGAATGAAATATTGTACTAAAAGAACGATATTAATTTGGACTACTGCAAATTTTATGAAGAGGCTGGAACAAATCGATTAGGGAGAGAAATCATAACGTATCGTAAAAGTTCAAAATAATAATGATGTGAGCTACTATGCACATATCTACGTGTGTATTAAAAATATATATTAAACAATTAAACGTCAATGAGATTGTTGAAAATGCGATAGACAACAACAATAAAAATAAAAATAAAAATCAAAGCTCTATGTCAAAATTAAAAGAAAAAATTCAATGTATGTGTGAGTATTATATTATATAATAGAGATGGACACTAAAAGTTATAAATTAGAACGATAAGATTACATCACAAAGAAAATATATAACACCAAATTATCTAAAAATAAAACTTTTATGAATGAACACACCAAAAATAAAAAGAAAGTGAAATAGGTATTATTTAAAGATAAGATAAATGAAAACTAGAAATATAAATCAAAATTAAGTGAGGTTTTATTTTATTTTATTTTATTTTTAAAAAAAATAAGTGGGTTACGAGTTATTGGTACAAGCGTTGGGTCAACTGTAGTCGAACCAGTGACGTCATATTTATATCATAAATAGTTATTAATATTGAAAAAAATAATAAATAATAAATAATATTAATATACTCAACAACCTGTCTTTTAAAAAAAGAAATCGTTGTTTTCTTTGATATTAATAGTTCAATAATATATAAAATATAATAAAATTAAATTAAAAACAAACTTACAAAGCTCAAATATAGGAAATTAGTTTATGTATTTCAAAATTTAACAAAAAATAAGATACAGTAAATTATCAGAGATACTTTAACAGAAATAGCAAAACTAAACTGAGAAGAGAAATTGAGATTTTATATTTAAAAATAACATAAAATAGTTAAACTTAATAAGGCACTTAAAAGAAATAATACACATTTTAGAAGAAAAATTATAGAAATTATCATGTATTCACACTTATTTGTTACATGACTGGTTCAATCAATCGAGTTTGGATTATACGGTTCATCGGTTGAACCACTATGGTCAAATGATTTTCATGAAAAAAATAATTTTTTGGCTCCTCCGATTTTCTATTTCATGCCATAAAGAAGGTTTAGTGCTTTTTGAGAAGAAAACTTCTATTTCTGTCAATAAAATTAAACTTTTAGGAGTTCTTATTGACAAAGCAGGAATTGAGTTACATGATCATATTGTGGAGAAAATTCACAATTTTCCAGATATTCTCAAGGACAAGAAGTATTTGCATAGCTTCTCGGGATTTGTTAATTTCACAGGCATCTTCATCAAGGATCTTGCAAGATATAGGAAGGATTTTCGACCACTTTGAAGGAAATAGAAAGTTCAAAGTGGAAATGGGAAGAAATCTATACAAAAAGAGTTCGTGAGCTGAAATAGGTTTGCAGTAACCTGCCAAAGCTTGGTATACCACAAGACGAGGATGAATTGGTGGTCTACACAGACGCCAATTACTATAGATGGGCAGCGGTGCTCATGAAAAGACAACTACAAGGGAAGAACCTTATGGATATACAAGAGGGTTGTTCTCATAACAACAAGCCAAAGTTTGGCACATTAATGAGAAGGAAGCTTTGCGGTTTGAAAGACTTTTAAGAAATGACCTTTATTTTACTAGCCTAAGAATTCATTTGAAAAGTTTATAATACAAATGTTAAGATTTTCTTAAAAAATAAATTAGAATTTTAAATAGAGAAAGCTCGTATTATCAGATGCAAGCTGAATGCCAATATAATTGTTATAATATTGTTGTTATAGAATCTTATAACAATGTTCTTGCAGATTTCCTAGCAAGAGATGGAGGTATCTGAAGTGAACTCCATCTATTGAGACTCAGCACCTCCGGGAAAAAACCTCGAGGAGCTTGAGAAGTAGTTCGGACAGATAGCGGTAAATGCCCAAGTTGCAGGACAAATTTAAAGAGCTGATCTAGACACTGTCCAGGTCGCCATAAGAAGTTCCTTATTAGCATCCACTTAGCGATGGAACGACCGCGAACCAATTCAGAAGGCATCACATTCGGGGATGACTCATGAGTTGAGGGAGCATGACCCTAAATATGCCCTTAGAATGCAGGGCTCTAAACCTCTTTAATCGTATTCAAGTACTAATTGGACAAAGCCATCGTCAGACTCTAGTGAAATGGCAATAATTGAGTCATAGGAAGTGCAAACTCATGATGATTCAAGTCAACCCAACACCTCTGGTATTAAAAAGGGAGAGATTAGCCTAAGGCCGATGACCGACACTTATAAGGTTAATGCTAATGAACTGATATCTTCTTCTGCTTCTCAAGGTTATTAGCGAAAGTGGAAAAAATTAATTTCTCGTAGAGGAATAAATCCTGACAAGACCATCATCGAAATCTCCGAAAACTATAATAGGGTCTAGATGTTAGAGAGGCCCAAACCAGATGATGTAAAAAAATGGTATGATTTTGGAGGTCTAGCTTCAGTTCATACTATGCCACACAGTGTTTTTAGGAAATTTCAAAACTTCTCGAGTGGAATAACCCCCCCTTAAAGAGAGGAGATATTCTAGAGATAAAATCTACATTAGTAGCCCCAGAGACTGCAGGAAAAGGGTATCATCCATCATTTCATTTTATGAAGTTGCAGAGGCCGGACATGGTAGCTTTCAACAGAACCAAAGCTGCCTCAAGAGAAGCTCCACTGGTGTTCGCCATAAGTGAAGATGACATTTCCACCAGAAGAGCTTGGGGATTATGGGTCTGTCTCACCGAGATGGACAAAGTCAAGTATCCGTTTAAAATATTTTCAAAAAATTAAATGAATCATTCATATTAAATTCCATGACAGAGAAAAGCACCGAATTTGCTGAGAGCATGTTTGAGAAGAAGAGAATGTTGATATGGGAAAATAAGCTACCAGAAATCGAGTCTACAAGGATGAAAACATACAACATGCTGCATGTTGGACAATGGCATAACCATGTATGCCCTTGCTGTGAAAAACAAGAAAAACCCTTATTTGGGACTAAAATTCGGGTTACCCAACAGAAACCCGAGTCGAAATTAGACAAAGGTAAAAGAAAAAATATTTACAAGACAAAGTAAAATTCAAAAGATGTAAAAATTCAAGAGTGGGACTGTCGGCAGAATATAACAACTGCCAACAGTGAGAAAGTTGAAAATCCAACTAGCAATCAAGTGGTCGACAAGCTATCGTGGCCAACACCTGGAAAGGATAAGAAGATGACAAACGCAATGATGTCATTCAAAAAAGACAAGAAGAGGACAAATGCAGTGACTTCATCAAAAATCAAGTTTGAATTCTGTGTTTGGAGTCCGGACGACTATAAATAAGGAGTAACTAAGCAGATGGTGATCATCAGAAAAACATCTCCAACTCTTCAAAATATAATATTCCGAGTTCAGAGTCTTTGTATTTATAAATTTCTTAGTTTATGGGGCATTCCTCAACAAATCAAGACCTCTATCATATGAGAGGCTAAATAGTTGTCTCCTCCAACGGAGGATATAATATTTATGTAATATTTCATATATTTCTTCAATAAAAGTAAGATTTCTGTTCAACTTGTTTGAACGAAATAGCTTTGTGCTGTTTATTGCTACCTACGAACCATTTGCTGGAGTAGTGTGGTTGGAGGAAGTTCGTAAAATTGAGGACTTGTAATACCCAAAAACAAGGTGGTCAGAACAAGATATGAATTTATGAGGGCTTAATTTATTTCGGAAGCATGTTGGGTCATATTAAGAGCATGTAAAAGGACTACTAAGGCTATATTAACGTTTTATCATCAAAAGGGTATCATGGTCAGAGGGTAGTAACCGCGCAAATTTTAATAGATACAAGGCATAAATTGCCACCCTGTTCATACAGACCTGTTTTCCCACTACCCTATAGATACGGGGCAGTAATTGCATTTAAGCCTAATTATAAATACCTTTTCTTTGTTTGAAAAACTATAAATGTCCTCCTGATATTTGATAAAATTATATAATTTTTGGATGGAGGTTTCAAATTGCTAGCTCTACCCTTGTTATAGTTTTTTCTTTTTGTAAAAGAATAAAAATTTTAAAAAAGATGGACTTGTTGGATGATTTTTTTTAAAAAAAAAATTATCCATTTCGTTCAATTTTCTAAAAAAATTAAAAAATAAATAAAACTATAATTCATAACACAAGGGCATTTTGATTAACTCACCACAAAATATGAATGGAAACATAACGAGGACTACTGGATTTGACTAGTTGTTAACAATCGTTATAATTAGATTGTATTGAAAGAATTTCAAATAGTGAAGACATATTTGTAATTACACAAAATCTCAAAAGAACTCGTTGTAATTTATTCTTAAGATTAATCCCAATTAATTATACACATATGTTTGTAAATTGTATAGGAGCAAACACCCTCTCTCTCGTGTTTGTTCACTATTTTAAGTATTGAAAATGTTTTGTATGTCATCATTTTATGTAACACACACTAACGATACTACGACTGTATCTTCTCTAAGTATCTTATTTAAAGTAAATCGTGTTATATGTATATGTAAATATACACATAATACAATTCCTGCTAAATATACTTATGTTATCTCATCGTCACGATAAACACGATTAGCTTCTCATCCACAAGTTTATATATACACACACACATATTCGCATATCAAAAACCACAAATAAAACTTTAAGTATACACACACACATATTCGCATATCAAAAAAAACAAATAAAACTTTATGATTAGTTCATACATCATCCACATTCTTAATTCGTATTTATATATTCCTAAAATATAACTTCTTTTGTACTCACGGAGAAGAAAACTGCATACTGACCCTGTGACGCCCCAAAGATTATAATATATAATTGGGGAATTAATTGGTAAATTTTTTATGAAACTTAGTTAATTGTATATAAATTATGGGCCATAATTGGAATATAATAAAACTTGAACGGATTAAATTGGAGTTTGTTATAATATTTTGGGACAATTTATATTAATTAAAGAAATTTAGGAGCGACGTAATGGGTATTTTAAAAAAAATCTAATTAAATAAATAATAATAATAATATTATTATTTATATATATGTATTAGTAAATAATATATATATATATATATATTAGTATATATATTAATGAATAATATATATACATAATGAAAAGAGAGAGAGAGGATTGAGAGTGGGAGGGGGGCCATTCCCCCCACCGCCTCTCTCTTCTCTTCACGCACACACACATACATAGTACACACACATGCAAGGCACACACACACATGAAATTGAGGGTTTCTCTTGTGGAAGAAAAACCAGAGGTACGAGAATTGTAATTTCAATTTTTATTAATTTATATAATTACATTATTTATTTAGTTCATTTATTAAATGTTGATTATATTGAGCGGTGTACTAGCTAACCGGGATATTTTATGAGTTTGGCTATTTAAAATAGTGTTGGATTAAATATCAAATCGGATATAAAAATAATATCGTTGGTTAATTAAATTATTAAATTTGTTATATTAAATATTACTATAGCCGATTTATACAATTTCATCAGAATTATTAACCAAATACGCAATTATACGTATTATTGTTCGATCAAAGAGTATAATAGCGAGAAATTGATAGAAAATTCATAGAAATATTCCGAAAATTATATTTAATAAATGGTATGTTAATAAAGAGGAAATGAAGATTTGTACTTCGATAGAAATGAAATATTGAAAAATTATTAGAAATTGCACGAATAATATTTAATATTGTATTTAAAAGAAATTATGATATTCTCGATATATTAACTGTATGTGGTATAACTCATTATAGGATACGGGGGTAAAGTGAAAAGACCGAACCACTACCTATTGAATAGATAAAAGCGTTGTAAGGTCGAGATAAGTAAATAATTAGTATTATCTATATATGTATCTTTATTTGTTATATTACTGTTATATAAATTTATGGTTCATGCTGATGTTGGTTTATCTGAAAATATATGAGTGGTGAATGATTTGATTGATTGATGATATTGTGTACGTGCAATGAGAAAATACGTTGAAATATTATGTTTGTTGTTTGATGTGTTGTGGATATCTGGAATGAGAATATGTTAATATATTATTTTACGTTACTAGTTGCTTACAAGAATGGTGATATGTGGAAATGAGGGAGTAGTGAAAATTGAATATAATTGTGGTGTGAATACCCCTTGATGTGTTGAAAGCCTATAAGGCGAAAATATGATATGAAAGTGCTATGTGCGAAAAGAAAGTGCTATGTGTGAAAAGAAAATGCTATGTGCGAAATGAGATTGATGAGTCGGCTGTCAAGGGGGCTCACTTAAATTTATATAACAGTGAGATTGAGTTGGCGGGAAAAACACAGTACCACCTTCTAGTAAGAAAACTAGGCAAAAATGGAGTTTGGTTGGTTGTCTTATTATGAGATAGTCATGTGGTATAATAATGCTGATTATGTTGGAATTAAATTGATTGTATTCCATGCGTGTTGCCTGTTCATCTTGTTTGAGGTTATATTTGGTATATATATATATAGATAGGACTGTTTATTTGCTTACTGAGTGGCAAGCTCACTCCCTCTGTTGACATTTTCTTTCAGGAATAGACTTTGAGGTGTCTGACTATTGAAGAATAGGTCCATGCGCTATACTCAGGCAGGTTGGGCCAGTATGTAGTTTTCTCCTCTTTGTCAGTTAGAGTACAAATCATATTTTTTCTGTACAGAGAGAATATAAGTGTACGGATTACCTGTGACGAATCACTTTGTGACGTGTGATATGTATATATATACAATGTTGTGGGTTGATAATACCAATTATAATGTGTTGGGATTACGTATGCAAATTAATTAGATGGTTATATGTAAATTTATATATATGAACACAAGGATTACTATAAGTATGATGTTTAGCATAGATATAGCCCTTGTAGCAAAGGGGGTGTCACATCCACCTAATTAAAATGCAAGGGGTTGGACATAGCCCTCAATTGACATAATTACAAACACACAATTTACACAACGTTTGAACTAATCCTTGAATTGAGACGATACTAGCTCATCAATAATAGGGTCCTCCGCATGATGGTGCGCGTAAAGTTCATTCAAAAAGGACCTGTTCACATTCATATCAATTATACATAGGTTAAAAATCCAAAACAATAATGCGAATACACTATATCGACAAAATTTACACTTACTAGTAGTATTGCGTGACTACTTCACAGTTGGTCAATATGTATGTCTCAATTATATGACGTTATGAGCCACTGAGATATCTCTTCTTCGATACACTACTACCTCAACCGGGTAGTTGAAAATAGACCGTTGGATACGAGTGACTTTCATACAGAGGTCATCATTTCTGCGTGGCCTGTTCCGTTTGCAAGGAATCTGGGGCTCAAAGTAGTGAGAAGTGAAGAGATTTATTTCTTCTACAAGGTACGCTCTACAATTGACGCCTCGACATGTACTTTATTTTTCACCTTCATTTTCAACCCTCAAAGAAATCTAATAACCGAAGAGATATTAGAAACATAATGACACTAGAACTATTTCAAAAAACTAAAATAACTTGTGTAACAATTACCTCTCAAATGGATACAATCCACCTGTATTGCAAAGGTCCTCCCACCGGCACTTTATGGCAGTGAACAATTAGGTGCTCAATTGAGTCGACAAAGTTGGCGAAAATATTTTCTCGAGGTTACGTAAGATGGTTGAGACACTAACCTTCAATTCTTGTACCTTATTCACATCGAGTATCATCGAACTTAGAATCAGAAATAGAAGGCTGACCTCGGTCAACGCACTTCACACCGACTTAGGAAGCATTTAACAAAAGGCAATCAGGATTAACTTTTGTAGGAATACGTGACAATCATGACTCTTCATGCTGTGAATCCTTATTTCCTTCATGTCGACACAACGGGCCGAATCAGATGCGTAGCCATCAGGAAACTTCATATGACTAATGCATTCACATATATTCCTCTTTCACTCTTTGGTCAGGGTATATACGGCTTTTGGTAACACGTTCGGCCTTCTTTCGTCCTATTTGTCAATATATGGTTTCTCTAATATTCTCAACACAGGTTAAATCCGAATTGAATTACACAGACAACGAACTTTTAAAGTTGCCCTATTGAGGTCCTACAGCTGATGTCACGATATTCCTATGCTACTTTGTAAATGGCTACATATTTTAGAATTTTGATTTCTTTTTAATTATTGAGATACATATATATATATTGGTTGCTTCAAATTTGGAAAGTTATATTTTTTTAATTATGAATATAATAAGTAAATAAGTTCATTTTTTAATATGTAATTGTAGTTAATTTAGGCCATCAATAATAAATATTGATACGTTACCATATTTTAGTTATTGATTCTATTATAATATTTTTTGCAGACATATATCTATATAGCCGAAGAGGGAAAGATCATGTTTAGTCAACCAAAGTTAAATAATTTCATTAGTTGGTTTTTTGATTAATTCTTATGAGATACACTGTGATTAAAAAAAATAGAATGCCTCAAAATTAGGGTTTTAGTTAGATTTTTATTATTTTACATCAAAATTGATAGCCTCAATTAAATATTTTTTAATTTATGTCCCAATTTTTAGAATATTAAATAGGGGTTTCAAATTTTAGAACCTTATCAATATAGATTAAACTTTGTATTGAATGCCACCATCATTTTGAAGTTTTTTTATTTCTCTTTTTGTGTTTTCCTTCTTTCATAGTGTGGTGTGGACAAATTAGAGTGGTTTTAATCTGGATCCTAAAGTCAACGGAACAGGGGAATGTAAAGGAAAAAAAGCACGTTGTTACTCAACTATAGAAAGAAAAAGGTAAAGATTCATATTTTGTTTCTATATCTTTTGTTTCATCTTCTAGCCTTGTCTAGCATGTTTATATATTTATTATTATGCTTTTGACGAACACGGAATGTCCAGAAATTTCAAAGGGAACACCCTTTTGAATCGTTTTAATAATTTTTTATTTCACACTTCCGTCGCGTTCCCGGACCATACCGATTCTTTTAGTGATGGCCCACAAGTCAAGACTGGTGGTATTGGTAGGAGAGGTTTCAACCTCCAAAGCAAAAGGCAAGAGGGCCGGATGCTAGAAGAGGAAAAAGGACAAGGGAAAGCTGTCGCAGCCACTGCTAGCGCTTCGAGCATCCCTAATGCTCCCGTGGGCAAAGGGAAAAGGAAGGTTGGCAGTCTCAATGGTGAAAGGCAAATGATGTCTGCAAGCATTTCTAAGGAAAGGGGCATTGGAAGAGAGAGTGCCCACAACTCCTCTCCAACCCAGGTATGTTTGTGGTTGAAGTGATTATGACAACTTTTTCTGCTTCTTTGGTAATGGATACCGGCTGTGGAGCTTACATCTGTAATAACTTGCAGGTGTTGGAAAGAAGCAGAATACTAAGAAAGGACGAGATGATTCTAAGGCTCGGCAATGGGAAGGCCGTCGCTGCAGAAGTCATGGGATCTCTCAACTTAGTTATTAGTGATCATATTCAAATAGAATTAAAGGACTGTTCTTATGTACCGAGCATAATCAATATACTATTTTCATTCCTGTTTTAGACAATGATGGTAATAAATTTGCGATCAATAAAAATAGTTTTTATTTGATGATTGATAATAACTCTCATCTGCTTGGTAAATTAGTTCATGGTCTTTAATTTCTCCAATGATCTAATTAGATTATGATTGCCCAACATAAATGAAAATTACATAATCATGAAAACGGACAGTTATGGAACGCAAGGCTAGGCCATATCTCAAAAGATAGGATGAGAAAGTTGGTAGACTCAAAGAGTCTAGAGGTAGACGATTTGGACAACCTACCAACCTGAAAATCTTGTTTGAAAGGAAAAATAACCAAGAAGTCTTTTGTTGGACAAAGTGCGCTTGCCAGCGGTCTTTTGAATTTGATCCATACGAACGTCTATGGACCATTAAATACTCCAGCTAAAGGAGGATGCTCGTACTTCATAATCTTCACCGATGATCACTCATGGTATGGTTATGTTTACCTTATAAGGTACAAGTCTGACGCCTTTCGAAGGTTCAAGGTGTACAGACTTGAAGTCGAGAATGAAATTGGTCATCAAATTAAAACGCTTCGATCAGACCGAGGGGGAGAGTATTTGAGTGGTGAATTCTTACTTAAAAGAGAATGGAATTGTCTCTCAATGGACTCCTCTTGGAACACCACAACTTAATAGCCTAGCTGAAAGGAGGAATCAAACTCTGTTGGACATGGTTCAATCCATGATGAGTCTTACAGAATTGTCCCCCTCCTTCTGGGGTCACGCTCTTGAGACAACAGCCAAATTGCTTAATGTAGCGCCATCTAAGATGGTACCCCAAACGCTATATAAGATATGGCATGGCAAGCATGCGTCGTACAAGTACTTGGGAGTACAGGGTAGTCCCGCATACATCCACAAGCTAGTGAGAGATAAACTGAATTTAAGGTCTAGTCTGTATAGGTTTGTTGGATGTCCGAAAGAAATTGCGGGATACTACTTCTATGATCCATCTGAGCAAAAGGTTTTTATCTCGAGAAACACAGTGTTCTTGGAAAAGGAATTTCCTCTGGATAGCCGATACGATGAAGTGCTACTTGAAGAAATAAGTGAGGCACCTCAGCAGAATGATGCAACATCATTTGAACCTATAGTTTCAACTGATAGTGTTCCAGTCCTCCATAGGTCGACCAGGGAATCATGGCCGCTTGATAGGTACAGATTCATGGGACTGATAAGTCAATTGCAAAATGATTCAAGGACATATGAAGAAGCGATGTTAGACATCTATTTGATAGGTGGTCTGAGGCCATGAGATCCGAAATGGACTCAATGGGTTCAAATCAAGTTTGAACCTTCGTAGACCCACCTAAAGATGTTAAACCTATTGGATGTAAATGGGTCTATAAACGTAAACTTGGAGCTGAGGGGGAGGTTACAACCTTCAATGCTATGCTCGTGGCAAAAGGATACACTCAACGACCTGGGGTTGAGAATGAAGAAACCTATTCACCCGTAGCCATGGCCAAGTCCAATCGAATTCTGCTTGCCAGAGCAACATGGTATGAACGAGATGGCACATGGACGTGAAGGTATTTTGGAGAAGAAAAGAAGGTTTTTCGTCTCCAAAGGTCCATCTACAGCCTCAAATAAGCTTCTAGAAGTTAGAACACGTGTTTTGATGAAGTTATGTAGGGTTTTGATTTCATCAAACACGAATTCGATCCCTGTGTATACAAGACATCTTGCTCATTAGGATTCATGTCAAGATGTTGGGTGACATTAAAGCCTGTTGTAAACACAATTTTTCATGAAGGATAAGGGTGAGGCCTCGTACATCTTTGGCATCAAGATCCGTAGGGATAGATCTAGAAGGATGTAGGGATAATTGGTGGTGCGGTTACTTGGAAAACATCTAAGCAGGATACCACAACGAATTCATCGACGGAAGTTGAATACATAGCAGCTTCAGAAGCAACTAAGGAAGCAGTTTGAATGAATAACTACATCCAAGAGTTGAGTGTGGTACCTAGCATTGCTGAGCCCGTAGTTATCTCTGCGATAACAATGTGCCGATAGCACAAGTAAAGGAATCGAGATCTCATCATCGTTCTAAACACATTCGTAGACACTATCATCTACTCAGAGATGGTAAGCAGAGGTGACGTCAGGAGTTGACCAAGTCAGCTCAGCAGAAAACACAGCGGATCACTTACCAAACCGATATCGCAAATTGCCTATACTGAGCATCCGGGTAAGATGGGTTTAAGATTGATGGGTGATTAGCTTTAGATCAAGTGGGAGATTGTTAGAATATGTGACCTAAAAGCCAATTAGATTGGCACACTTGTAATCCATTCTGACAATAACTCGATTCCACGTAATATTATTTAGTAAATAAAATGAGTATTCGCTAATGACATTTTCTTTGTTGTGCTCATTATATATTGTTGCATTTCCTTTATACATTACAACAAAGCCCGCATACCACTTTGACAACTGTGTAATAATTCGATTGCAGATTGAATGGCGGTCATGAAATCAACTTCCAAGGGTTGGGTCTAAAATGTTCCAAGTTGAGGACATCAAGTATCATATTTAGACTTCAATTAAGAGTCGCATTCATTTGATGAGTGTTGTCTTTCATCGACGTCAGACGTGGGATGTCTATGCAATCTTAGTGGGTCTCTCAATGCCCAGTGTCGAGGTCCTGGACATGGAATGTTTCAGACCCAATACTAAACAGTTGGTTTCATGACCACCATCTAATGCGTAGTGCAACTGTTGCACGGTTGTTAAAGTGGTTTATGGGTATCTGTTGTGACGTCCAAGCAGTGCTTGACGTAATTTAATAAGCACAAGAGATACGTGTGCCAAAGACTAATACTTACCATATTCGTCGGGACAATATCGCTTAAATAAAGATTGCTTGAGTGGTTCTCAATACCGCCAATCGAATTGGCTTTTGGTCAACCATCTAATAATCTCCCACTTGACCTTAAAGTCAATTACTCGTGTTTTTCAGATTAAACTGATTATGAGCAATTTGTGATATCGGCTGGGTCTTATGGGTCTACTTTTTGTTTCTGCCGATGTCCTACGGTCCAACCGTACGTCACACCTCCTTATTATCGCTCCAAGCAGATGATGGTGTCTAAGATATTTTCTTGGACTTGTGATGATATCTCGGGCCTTCTGCCTTGTGCCATAGCCCAGTTGTTATCCTCCAAGGTGACTATTGGCGCGACTATGCTAGGTAACATACCCAACAATCGTCTGTTGTTTTTCGGTCCCAACTGTTGCCCGATATAAGTTTAAAATTTCTATACATTGAATTTTCCATGTTAAGGTTCCTCGTGGTATTCCATTTAGAACCTTTCCATTGTTACCACATTCTCATAAATCTCGAATGTACGCTTGTTTTGAGATTAAATATTAGTCATATGATCATGGAAGCTACTATTTGTAGATTTCCAGAATCAATTCTCTATTAATCTGCATCAAGGGCTTCTTCTTGAATCCTTATTTAGGTATTAAAGATACCCCCTCAACAAGTGTTTGTTGCCTTATCGGTGTACACTCGATATCCATTGTTATGCTCAAAAAGCATAAGCAACATCGAGTTCAGTGCACCGAACAACATTCCATGCTGCTTACAGCAAAGATGTATGGGATGTCAAACCACGATTGAATCTTGGACAACTTATCCCTATATAGGAATCCAATTCCTATAATGGAGAATTTTATGAACAATGTTCGTATTTTAAACTTCCACATTTTTCTATCATTTCAAATGATCAAAGACGTTTAATATCTAAAGCACTTGGAACACATTTGAATTCCACTGACCTTCCATCTTGTTCTTGCCGAAGTCATGTACCTCATGATCTGGTCGAAATAAGTATCTAGGACATTCAAACCCAATTTGAACTCCAAAGCGGATTTTATGGCTCCAAGCCATTTATCCGGATTGATGTCCTACATCGCTTCTCCTTCTCTGGTTTTAGATAGCGGAATTTATGGCTCCTAGCCTTTTATCCAGATCAATGTCCTACATCTCTTTTCCATGACCAATTTCAGAAATTCGTACCTTTCAGGTAATTGAAGTTTTTTTTTATCGTCCTTTCGACAACTATAGATATGGTCAGTTAAAGTTTCGATTACAAGTGATGTTTGCATTATTCCATAAAAAACTTATAAAACTCAAACTTCGAGTCTAACATTCCTCCCACTAGACTTTTGACATATGCAAGACCATTCCTCATACTAAAGACTTTTGTTAGGGCATAGGTTTTTCATTCTAATACGGACCTGTATAAATTAGACTCCGAGCCTAATTTTCCTCTCATTAGTCCTTTGACGTATGTAGGACCATTCCTCATACTGAAGAGTTTTATAGGACACATGTTTGCCAATTCATATCAAATATTGTGTCTGGATTGCAACTCAAGAAAACACCACGTTTTACAACTGGATTGATTTTCGATAGTCCACATCCAAGATGGCCCAACTAATTCAGTGAAGCATCAATCGAACCATGTCCAATCAAGGTCTCAATTTCTTCCTTATTAGAGACAGTTCAACATCGTTTCTTTCTGAAGAATTTCACTGAATGAGAATTCCATTCTCATTTTTAAATGTTTCAAGAACTCCCTCTAAATGCGCACCACCTCGACCCCATTGAAGGGTTTGTCTCCATAAGTAGTTTGGTTATCCACCTCAAGTCTAATTTCTCCGAACTTTCCAAAAGTCCTTAGGCGTCTGAACCCTCTACTGGTATTTGCGTATTTAGTAACTTATAGGTATCTATTTTGGATCAAATCCAATAGATCCTTTTTTTTTTACAAGTATTCTTTGTCCCACAATGTGCTGTCATGGCTCTCTTCCTTCTCAGAAAGGATTCATAAGTTAGTAAACTCAAATCATGTATTGCTTAAATTTTTTAATCTCCCAACCTAGTCATCCTAACTTGAGGGATATGACCCTAGCTCATGCATGCCAGTCACTGTAAGTAATATTTTTGACCATCCCTTTTGGTCATTTGTTTTGAGCATCCATAATCCAATTATTTACTATGACAATTTAATAACTCAGTAGACTCAAGAGAACCTTTTATTGATCAAGCTTGCAGTCTAATTGTCCAACAATTTATTAATGACTAAATCACGCAGGGTTACATAATCTCATACTATTTCAACATGAATATTGGCAACTAAGTTTACTTAGTCTTATTGCCTTTCCAGTAATGGCCCAGCCATTCCTCAACTTGAAGACTACTTTACTTAGCATTCTATTCCTTTTCATTTCTACAAACAATTTGCAATAATGTGTTTCGAGAGCAAATGTCCAGCACTTGGGAATAACACTCCCTCTTGAAATGCCTTTTGATAATTTTTATGCAAAACATCATAAGTAATGACTGTCAAACTGTTATTCCATTTTTCTTTTTTACCCTCTCCCATCAAGGCTACAAGAGCGCTCAAAGCACTTGTAGCGGCTGATTTAGTTTCATCCTTCTTTCTCATTCAGCGTCCGGCTCCCTTGCCTTTCGCTTTTGAGGATGAAGCCCCCAAATCCAATACAGATAGCACAAATTCTTCAATCATTACCTCATATTGGTCCAACTATTTTATCAACTCGTGAAATGCTCTTCTCAAGCCCATTTAGAGTTTATGATAATTAGGGCGAAGGAGGGATGAAGGAACCAAAAGGATCATGTGAATGCACATCTCCTTTCAAGATCAACATTAAGGTAATCAAGCTCTTCAACAAGGGATAGCATCTGAACCCCATGTTTATGTACTGACGACCCTCAGTCATCTTGGCTTCAAAAAATACTTTAGTTGCAGCATATCCAATATGCCGGTTTCGTGCCGCATAAATTTATTTATATGGAGCATTTATTGAACCAACAACATCCAGCCTGTCATATTGCTCATGAATGAGAGAAGCAGGTATGACGCTGCAGACCTTGCGATTGTCCTTATGTCTTAATCCCGAATGTCAAACATTCCATAGACAATTACTTATTTCGCAATTCCAATGGAAATGGCTTTTCCATGACACAAGCCTAGGTTCAGGAATCCAGGACAATCCTTCGATTTCCGCAGTCAATATTAATCAAAAGTGTGTCATTTAAATAAATCTCAACATAAAGAAAATTAAAAAACATTATCCTAGACATGAATTCTAAACGCAAAGCATAAACAGTATGTAGATCATAGCAATGTTGAGTTGGAGCTAAAACTCGATCTTTTAGTCATTAACCCCTTCTACTATTTCTACAAAATTCCACTACTCTCAAGTGGGGTTTTAAAAAATCCTTTCCTAGTGGGTCTGGGATCCACAAGCGAATTTGCCATGCCCCGCTTTTACGACTCACACGGCAAAAGCCTCGTGGGAGGTATCCAAATACCATTCTCATTCGATGAGATTCCCAAGATACTTCGCCTCACCTCTTCATATGATCCCGAGGACTCCAAGCAAATCATGCTAGTCGGTGTTAAGCCTGACCCATCAACCAAATCATACTTCAATTGTCGCCTCCCACGACTCGTGAGACAGGAAAACAACGACTGTATTCCTTTATTCATAACAATAATACAGCTTCCCTACTATTGCAAATGTGCCATGACTCGTGAGACCATATTTGGATAGCGATAGCTTCCTCATGATATTACTAGGATGGAAGGAGTGGAAAAATTGAAATGCCATTTCAAAGCAAGTCCATCTATGGGCTTAATATTTGTTTAGTGTTGGGCTCTACCCATCAATCAAATTCACCTCAATTGTCGCCCCCCCCCCCCCCCCCCCCCCCCCACGACTCGTGAGATAGGAAAATGACGAGCGCGATCCTTTGCTCACAATAACGGTGCAACTTGCCTCTAGTCCTAATGTGCAACAACTCGTGAGACCACACTTGGGTAGAGGCAACTTCCTCACTACTTTATTGTGGATGGAAATCTTGAACAAATCAAACCATTTCGTTCTAAGTCCATTTTGGGCCCTAATACTTCAACTTGGTCCAACTAAGTGAGAGTTAATTATGAGTTGTTTGACAGAGACCTCATCACATATAAAATATTGCATGCATAAATATCAAATATTTAAAGCATTTAAATAAATACATTGCATTCAATGAAACCTAGCATACCCTTGTAGGATGATAACGAATCCAACCCATGCGACCCACTGAGCCCGCAGTGAGTCTATGGCTAGTCTAGGATGACCCTATGCTAATTCAAATATGTTTTATCCATCGACGTATAGGTGGCCTTGTGATATCTCCATGGGTCGCCCTCTCCGTGGGCCTCCTCCTTCGTGGGCCTTCTTCTCTATGGACCTGCTTAAAATAAAAAATCTCACAAAAATGTCCTATACTATTCTCATTACAATGAAAAAAGAAAACCTCCATCAGAAGTCGGGGGGAGTACATTATGAGGGAGGTAGCAAGCCTTGTTATTCCAAGGCTAAAAACAAGGAGGAAGGAGAAAATAAAATCACAAGGGCACAAGGGCCCACTGAACAAAAAATTAAAATACATACATGCGGTCTAGGGTTCTGTGATCATCCATTCACATTTATTCTGGCACATAATAACAATTAATCATGCTAGACAAGAAAATGAACATCCCAAAAATATCATGATATCCAATATCATGACAAACAATTTTATGCAGAAAAGAATAAAGTTAAAATATGCAACCCAAATAGATGATTAAGCCTCGTGCATCCAATGCACGTAAATAAATCAAATTAATTAATTCAGCCTCGTGCATGCAACTCACGCAAATAAATCAAATTAACTAAAGCAATTTAATTCTAGAAAAAATTCAATTTTCTCCAAAATTAAATAAGCAATAATTAATATTTTTTTGAAAATGTGCACAAATCAAAAAATTTAATTTTTCAAAAAAACAGCAAAAAAACGGCTTAACTGTCGGCCGTGAATAGCAGCAGCAACGCAGCGCCCGCGCGTAGTGCCCGACCGCCGCACACTGTGCACTGTCGGTCGGTAGTGCACTGCTACAGGGCCATTTTTTTTTTCGCATATTAAACTGAAATTAAAAAATAATTATTTTACCAAAAAATCCAATTTTGATAAAATACTTATATAATCCAAAATAGCAAAAATTATACAAATTAATTTTCTCACATAATCATCCAAGAATAAGTAAAAAATATATCATACTTCAAAAGCAATAAAGAACATATTGACATGCTTATTTATATAAAACCATAGCCCGTACATCGAACCAAGCTCTGATACTACTTGAAAGCACCACGAGGTAGGAGTGGATCGGTCCAAGAACGCGCAAGTGGAAGCAGTAACAATAAAATATGTAAATTAAAACAAAAATGCAATAAAACAATAATTTCAAGGGATGTACCCTTGGAGTTCCCGAGCGTTCGATGTAGTTAATAGAAAATAAACGATAATAAATTTTTTTGGGGCTATTGGTCGAATGAAAACAAGAGGTACATAAAACATAAATCAAGAATTACCTTTTGATTTATGCTTACGTCGAATCTCCTTCATTTGAGACGTTCACGCAAGGCTTCAGCAAGGCCCTTTAAAGTTGTTTCCACACCACACTGCAATTTGGGATCTGTCATCCTCTTTGCTAGAGAAGAATTAGGAAAAAAAATACACACCAAGTGTGTATACAAGAGCGACGGCCGAAGGTGGAGTTAGGGTGTAGGAAATTATTTTTATATATTGTGTATTCATTCATTAGTTATTTCAAATAACTAATACACATATATACACCTTGTATGGGTGCACTAAACTATGTCTAGGTTCATTTTACCACCCATAAGGTAATAAAATCCTTTATTCCAAATAAAGGATGACTAACATGGTACTTTCCAAAAGTGAATTTATCACTCAATAATTACTTTTTCTAACAATTCCACCAACTTAATTAATGGGCTTGGGCCCATTATAATTAATTAAAATACAAGGTCCAATTAATTCTTAATTAAAGCCCACTTAATTAACTCTATCACATATTTTATTCAATTAAATATATGAGCCCAACAAACCTTTACTAATTAATAAGTCCAACTTATTAGATAATAAGGTCAAGGCAAATATAAATTAATCCAATAATTTATCCTTGGACTTATCCATCCAATGGATCCCTCTCATATATAAGTAATCCAATTACTTATAGAATTAATTTTAGTTTAATTCCTCGTCCTTCTCGGTGATTTGTGTGTGACTCTTTAGGTTCACCTTTTAGTTAGACTTGGGTTAGTGTCAAACGCTATCATTAATTAAATCCAATATAATTATTAATTATCGATCAACCCTTGGTCAAAAAAGCCAGTCACCATGGTTGATCGTCTAGCAACAGTCCATGGCACTAGAGACTAGGCGAATTTTCATGTAAACTTTTAGGCTCCCAAGTCCATACGAGTACGGTTCTTCCGTCTACCGTCTCCCGGCCTTAGTCTAGGGCATGAAATTCGGTGTCGGTACTCATCCTAGGCTATACATCTACGCTTAATACTTGAGATTATGTTACACCAAATTGCTCGACATAGGAACCTCTTCTTCCTATTCGACCAAGACTGTGGCTACAACTTTATAGAGTATAGACGCATCTCCAAGTGCATAGGAGATAGAGTATAGACGCATCTCCAAGTGCATAGGAGATACCTCTGTCACGTTTTGACAGGGAGTGAATCCTCTTCTTGGAAATCACCATTCTCTTTACATACTCCGACTACAGTGGATAAGGCTTATGATGATCGTTTTTGTGGCATAGTCACCTCTCGCACAGACCCAAGATATAGTCATTGTATGCACTTGACTCCCGTGATTCCTCAAGTCTAAGGACTACTCTCATAGTATCGGAGCCAGAGACTCAAGTCATATCAACAAAGCTTCCAAGGCCTCCATATGACGATCCCCACAAGTTAGTTTAGTCGATTAGGCACTTAGCCAATTGACCCATTAATATCGTCGGCGATGAAACACAACACTCATAAAATGAATGAGACTCTTAATGCAAGTCTCAGTAGGACTCTCGATGCCCAGTCTCGAGGTCCTCGACTTGGAACATTTCAGACACAACCCTAAATAGTTGGTTTAATGATCGCCATCCAATGCATAGTCCAACTGTTGGACGATTGTTAAAGTGGTGTTTGAAGCATCTATTGTGACATTTAAGCAATGCTTGATGTAATTTGATAAGCACAACAGATACGTGTTTCGAGGACTAATACTTACCATATTCGTCGGGACAATAATGCTTAAATAACGATTGCTTAAATGGTTCTCAAAACCGCCAATCCAATTGGATTTTGGTCACTCATTCCAACGATCGCGGCCCTTTTGCTTGTGTCATTGCCTAGTTGTTATCCTCCAATTAACTACTGGGTTGGCCATGTTAGGCTCAACATTCAACCATTAGATGTTGTTTTTGTTTCATCCAAAAAACTTCTTGAACAACTGTTAAAGTCACTATACACTTGACTTACATTGTGAAAAACATTGTGGCATCCCTCTTCAGACCATTCTAAGCCACCACATTTCCATTAAGTTTGAATGTACATTCAAATTAATACTAGTAACCATTCACATATAACTAGAAGCTAGTATCGATATAGCCTTCCAAAATGAACTCTCGATTGACTTAAATCACGAACAATTCTTTAATCCTTATTCAGGTACTGAACTGTAATCTTGACTACTATGCAGTGCCTTCTCGATACACTCCGAGCATTAGACCACATATCCATGTTATCAATGACAAAAGACATAGGGGATGTCAAACATCTTTCTAAGCTCCTCATCAGTCCACAAAGGCTGAGTCTTTGATAGCTTACCCTATAATTAGGGAAGCAATCTAATTCCTTCATGGAGAGTTGCGTGAATAATGTTTGTGCTTCAGTGTTTTCCAACATCTTCACATCATTCCCAATGAGTAGGAAGTTCACACCTAAAACACTAGGAACACAATTAACTCCCATTGACCTTTGTACTTGTTCTCGACCTGAGTCATATCGTGCATGACCTTGACTAAATGAATATTTCAGATACAGAAAATTTCAAACCTAGTTTGTACTCCATGTCAAATCTCATGGCTCCAAGCTATTCAACCAACCCAATGTCCTACATCGCTTCTCCTTATGCCTTTGGATTATAATCGCATTAACTGGTTAGACTTAGAAACCAATACCTCTCAAGTAAGTAAGGTGTTTCAGCCGTCCCTCGAGAGGCTGGAATATAGTCAGTTAATGGAAGAATTCGATTACAAATGACGTTTGCTACATTTTTCTGAGGTGTTTCTCCACTAGATTCCTAAAGGAGCTACTCCTCAAGTCAATTATCCAATGAAATTCAATTTCCTGTAGGATAATAAATAAACTTGTATAAATCTAGTTTGCCTCCCACTAGTCCCTTAATATATGCAGGATCATCCCATATACTAAAATATGTTGTGGAAACAGGTTTGCCATGCCACATGGGCCAAGATAGTTCTGTAAAAGAACAATCGGACCGAGTCAAACAAGGTTCAATCGCTCCCTTATCAGAGATGTTGTTCAATTGTGGTACTCCAAAGAAGAACTCCACTGAATGAGAATTCCATTCTCGTCAGATACTTCAAGAACCCCCACTAAATACATACTACCTCGATCCAATTGAAGGATTTAATTTTACAACCAATTTGGTTCTCCACTTCAAGTCTAATTCTTCGAACCTTCTAAAGGTCCTTAGACTTGTGAAGCCCCTTCTGGCTTTGTGTATTCAATGACTCATAAGATATCTAATTGGATCCAATCTAATATACAATTCCCAAGCACACTTTGTCCTAGAAAGTGCTTCTCGATTCTCATCTTGCTCAGGAAGGACTGGCAAGCTTGTAAACTCAACTTGTTAATTTCTAGACTCGTTGAATTCACCAACTTCCTTATCTTAACTGAAAAACGTGACCTAGCTTCATATACCAGATCTGTGAGTTTATCTTGATTATTTATTTTTATCATTTGTTTTGAAAACTCATAATCCAATTACGAGACAGTGTTGAAATAATTACGTAAACAACCTACCAGACAAGGATAACCATTCTTTGTCAAAAGAAATAACATTCATTGATCAAAATCATGTAATACAAATTGTCCAACAATGAAATAACATAGTTTGATCATGTTAGGTTACATAATTATATCCTATTGGCTTTACCCCAACATGATCACTAATAGCTAAGCCTATATAGTCCTATAACCACGGTAGGAACCGCCCTGTCATTGCTAAGTTTCAGAACTGTTTATCTCAGCCTTCTAGTAGCAGATCGGAGCTGCAAATTATTATCAGATCAGAGCTTTAGAACTGGTATCCAATTCATGAGAAGTATAATAGTACTCATGTTAAGGCTCAATAACAAATTTTTTATTATAGATGACTTTGGCACACTTCCCCTTCTATTGTTCCTTTTCACGGCAATTAATCTAAATATCTTTTGGAATCGATGACTGCCGAACCACCTTCCTCTTCCCTTTGCCCCATATCCACCGGGGCAAGAGGAGCGCTTTGAGCGCTTATAGTAACTGACTCTATCTTACCCTACTTCCTCCTTCAGCGTCCGACTTGTGACGCCCCAAATATTATAATACATATTGTAGGATTAATTGATAAATTTTCAGGAAATTTAGTTAATTAGCCACTAAATTATGGGCCATAATTGGAATACAATAACACTTGAATGAATTAAATTGGAGTTCGTTAGAATATTTTGGGATAATTTATATTAATTAAGAAAATTAAGAAGGATGTAAATGGTATTTTGAGAAAAATTTAATTAAATAAATAAAATAATAATAATATTATATATATAAATAATATGTATATATATACACATATAGCAGGAGAGAGAGAGAGTTGAGAGTGGGAGGTGGGGGCCACCACCCCACCGTCTCACTCTCTCTTTCTTTTCTTTCTTTTGTTGATTGAACACATACACATTCACACACACATGCATAATTACACACACAACACACATTCTAAATTGCAATTCTTCCTTCGGCCGAACGAGAAAACAGAGGTATGAAATTATAATTTTAATTTTATTTAATTTATATAATTATATTATTTAATTAGTCCGTTTATTAAATGTTGTTTATATTGAGTGATGTACCATTTAATCGGAATATTTTACAAGTTTGGCTATTTAAAATAGTGTCAAATTAAATATCAAATCGAATATAAAAATGATATCGTTGGTTAATTAGATTATTAAATTTATTAGATTTGAATGTTGCTATAGCCAATTTATACAATTCCATCAGAATTGTTAACTAAATATGCAATTTTACGTATTGTTATTTAATTAAATTATATAATAGTGAGAAATTGATAAGATAAGAAATGAAATATTATGAAAAATATATTTAATAAATGGTATGTTAATAAAGAGGAAAAATGAAGATTTGTACTTCGATAGAAATGGAATATTAAAGAATTAGTAGAAATTGTACGAATAATTTTTAATATTATATTTAAAAGAAATTATGATATTCTCGATATATTAACTGCATGTGGTATAACTCATTATAGAATACGGGGGTAAAGTGAAAAGACCGAACCACTATCTATTGAATAGATAAAGGCGTCGTAAGATCGAGGTAAGTAAATAATTAGTATTATCTATATATGTATCTTTATTTGTGATTTTACTGTTATCTGAATATGTGGTTGATGCTGACATGAATTTATCTGAAAGTATATGAGTGATGGATGATTTGATTTGATTGACGATATTATGTACGTGGAATGAGAAAATACGTTGAAATATTATGTTTGTTGTTTGATGTGTTGTGGATGTCTGAAAATGAGAATATATGGATATACTGTTTTACGTTACTAGTTGCTTACAAAAATGGTGAGATATGAAAATCAGGGAGTGGTAGAAATTGAATATATATTGTGGCGTGAATACCCCGTGATGTGTTGAAAAGCCTATAAGGTGAAATGAAATGAGAGCTTTGATGCGATATGAGAAAGAAATGAAATGAAAAGAGCTTTAATGCGATATTAAAAAGATGTGATGTGAAAAGAGCTATGATGCGAGATAAAAGAGTTATGATGCAAATTGAAAGAGCTATGATGCGAAATGAGATTGATGAGCCGGCTGTCAAGGGGATTTACTTAAATTTATATGACGGTGAGATTGAGTTGACGGGAAAAACACGATATGACCTTCTGATAAGGAAACTAGGAAAAAGAAAGTTTAATTGATTATTTATTTGTGAGATAGCTATGTGGTGTACTACAATTGATTATGTTGGAGTTAAATTGCCTGTATTCCATGCATGTTGCTTACTTATCCTATCTTGGCTGTGTTTGGTATACATATATAGATAAGGCTAGTTATTTGCTTACTTAGTGGCAGGCTCATCCCTCTGTTGATATTTACTTTCAGGAGTAGACTTTGAGTTGTTTGACTATTGGAGATTAGGTCTACGCGCTATACCCAAGCAGGTCGGGACAGTACGCAGTTTTCTCCTCGTTGTCAGTTAGAGTACAAATCATATTTTGTTGTATAGAGGGAACGTAAGCATGGAGATTACTTGTGGTGTTTGATATGTATATATATATAATGTTGTGGGTTGATAATACCTATTATGACGTATTGGGATTACGTATGCAAATTGATTAGATGATTTGTGCAAATGTATATATGAACACAGGGATTATTATAACTATGACGTTTAAAGTAGATATAGCTCTTGTAGCGAAGGGGGTGCTACATTAGGTGGTATCAGAGCAGGGATTAGATTTCCTTGGGATAGTAGATATATGTTAGGAATCTACTCACATGTGTGTATTTTATATAGGATGGAAGCGTAAAGAGAAAACGCTGCAGGCCCAACTGAGTCAATAGAATCTCTGTAGAGTCATGATTCAGGATCAGAACATCAGGGGCTAGAATCCCAAAATCGAAATGCCCCACAGCCAAAAATAAATCCATTTATGCAACAGTCCCTAGAAATGATGCAGAGGATGGCTCCATCGCCACAATCACAACAACATGATGCCGTTATTGATAAAAATTATGAAATAGTAAGGAGACAGGGGGCGAAGGTATTTGCCGGTACAACTGATCCTGCTG